>NW_028065803.1:0-388 GCF_054177405.1 Leptonychotes weddellii
ACCAAAAGACTGAGATTGTTCCCTGAATATTCTCATACCATAATGCTTGAAAGCTGGAACTCAATCACAAGAAAAAATATGGAAGAAATTCAAACACTTGTAAGCTGAAGACCACTCTGCTCAAGAAGATTTGGGTCAATAGGAAATCAAAGAACTTACTTAAACAATTCATGGAAACCAATGAGAACAAAAACACATTGATCCAAAACCAATGGGATACTGCAAAGGCGGTCCTATGGGGGAAATACATAGCCATCCAAGCCTCACTCAAAAAAATAGAAAAATCCTGAATTCACCAACTAACTTTATGCCTTAAAGAATTGGAGAAAAAGCAACAAATGATGCCTAAGCCACACATTAGAAGAGAAGTAATTAAGATTAGAGCAGA
>NW_028065804.1:0-388 GCF_054177405.1 Leptonychotes weddellii
GGGCGCCTGGGTGGCTCAGTCGTTAAGCGTCTGCCTTCGGCTCAGGTCATGATCCCAGGGTCCTGGGATCGAGTCCCATATCGGGCTCCCTGCTCGGCGGGAAGCCTGCTTCTCCCTCTCCCACTCCCCCTGCTTCTGTTCCTGCTCTCGCTGTCTCTCTCTCTGTCAAATAAATAAATAAAATCTTTAAAAAAAAAAAGAATGATAAAGTCTGTCTACCTTCTTACAGTATTTACTCTAGGACAACCTTTTCTTGATTTGATAATCCTGTTTTACTCAGTGTTGAGGGGAAGAAATAACAATAAATCAGAACACACACTATTCCTATCTAAAAAAAAAAAGGTTTTAGCTAGGTTCATGAGGTTTTAAATACTAAGTTCTTGATACC
>NW_028065805.1:0-388 GCF_054177405.1 Leptonychotes weddellii
AGAAAGACAGAAACTACCAAAGTTCACTTAAAGAAGAAAAAGACATTCCAAAGAGACCTGTAAAGAGGAGAGGTTGTTCCATTTGGGTAAAGAGCACAGAATCTCTTGCCATATAGATATCCAAAATATAAATGAAGGTTACACATGTGTCTCCACACACCAAAGGCACAATACACAGCCTCAAGCAAGACTCCTTATCGTCTACAGATTTTCAGACATTACTGATCATGACCAAGGCACTGATTGCCTTCTCTACATGCAAACACTAGTCTTTTAAACAAGACATTCAGCGAAACATTCAACTCCCTCACCAGCCTCAGGCAGCAGGTCTCATAAAATGCCATAATGACTTACTTATAACAGGTTCAAACTGAAATAAATGAAACAC
>NW_028065806.1:0-388 GCF_054177405.1 Leptonychotes weddellii
GAGGCTGAGGGGACAGCTGACCGTTCGGATGCACAGCGATCTGCTGACACCTCTGGGAGCTTGGAAAAGGCTCCTGTGCCTCAGGACTCAGAGTTCCCCTTAAGAAAAGACTCAGATCAATAACTACAGGCTCATTCCAGAGTCTCCAGTTCCTGGGGCCTGCATTTTATTAATGTAGGGCTCAAAGGGCCGCTTGGAAATGAACCTGCTGGGCCCTCTGAAGGGAGGCTAGACCCGACTGTGCTGGCCTGTGAAAGTATTCATAATGATTTGCATAATTCCAGTTGACAAGCTCTTTGCTCAGCATTATACTAACAAATCCAAAATCATGGGTTCACCATCCATGCCAGACCCGCAGTAACCCTGCTCAGTTCCTGAGTTACAGACC
>NW_028065807.1:0-388 GCF_054177405.1 Leptonychotes weddellii
AGCTTTGTTCTTTGTTTTCCAGATTGCTTTGGCTATTTGGGGTCTTTTGTGGATTTTAGGATTTCTAGGATTTTAGGATTATTTTCTTTTATTTCTGTGAGAAAATATTGTTGGTATTTTGATAGGGATTGCATTGAATCTGGATAGCTTTGGATAATATGGGCATTTTATTTATTTATTTTTTTTTAATTTTTTTTTTTAAAGATTTTATTTATTTATTTGAGACAGAGAGAATGAGAAACAGAGCATGAGAGGGAGGAGGGTCAGAGGGAGAAGCAGACTCCCCGCCGAGCAGGGAGCCCGATGTGGGACTCGATCCCGGGACTCCAGGATCATGACCTGAGCCGAAGGCAGTCGCTTAACCAACTGAGCCACCCAGGCGCCCTAA
>NW_028065808.1:0-8111 GCF_054177405.1 Leptonychotes weddellii
CGACATTCCCACCTTGGGGCTGAAACGTTAAAACGGGGAGCGGCGGGATTTATTAACCCGGGCCTGATTAAAATGTCCAGCAGTAGTTAGTGCCTCAGCCTGACAGGGCTTGTGGACTCCGCACATCGGCGCCCTCCCTACACGTGGTGGGACCCAGGGGGCCAGCCCGTCCCACTGTGTGGCCAGCAGCTTGAGGGACCGTGATAGGTCATCGCCCTGGGTCTTGGGGAGAGAGCATCATCTGAGCCACACTTTGGGCTCCTGGAGGAAGGGGAGTTGGGAACGAAGGGAAGGTATAGTATGATTCATAGACCCTTTTTCTTCGTTGGCTTTCACCCCCCACCCACCCCCGACTTGAGTACAAGCTCCTCGAAGGCTGTGCTGTTCATGACTTTATCCCAAGTGCCTAACGGTGCTTGGCACAGCTAGGTGCTCATTCACTCTCTGTTGGGCACATGAAGGGAAGGATGGATGGGTAGGTGGGTGCAAGGATGGACTGGTGGTTGGAGAGAAGCAGGGGTGGGTGAAGACGGGGTAGATGGATGGATGGATGAAGAGTTGGATGGATGGATGGATGGAGAGAGCGAGAGGAGGAAGGACGTGCTGGTGATATTTGAACCGGTAAAGTTGCGTTAGAGCACAGCTTCTTCTACCCAAAGTTATTATGAGAGGAAGGAGAGGAATGAGGTAAGAAAAGAGAGAGCAGTTAAAGCTTCTGGAGAAGCACCTCCCCCCACACATGCGCTCACACACACGCACACACCACACACCGCATGTGCTCGTTCATTGTCACAGAACAGGGTTATACACTCATGATCTTGTCTCTAGCTAGTAACCTTGTATGTCTTCCTAAAACTATAATATATGATTTCATGTCCATTTTCTATTTTTAGCTTGACTCTGTGTTGGGGGGTGATGGTATCTATCCATCTACCCCTCCATCCACCCATCCATCCATTCACTAACCCACCCACCCTCTTATCCACCCACCCACCCATCCGCCTAACCATCCATCCACTCACCCATCCACCCATCCATCCACTCACCTGTCCATCCAACCATACATCTATCCTTCCATCCATCTATTCATCCATCCATTCAACAACCAGCCCGCTTATCCATCTATTCATCCTTTATCCATACTCCACTCATCCATCCATCCATCCACTCATCCACTCACCCATCCATTCATTTATCCACTCAACCACTTACCGTCTTCTTCATCCACCCATCCATCCATCCATTCGTTCAACCATCTACCCTCTTGTCCATCCATCCACCCATCCACTCATCCATCCATGCACCCATCCACTCATCCATTCATCCATCCATTCATCCATTCATTCAACCATCTACCCCTCTTATCCATCCATCCACCCATCCACTCATCCATCCATCCATCAAACCATCCATCTGTCCACTTAACCACCTACCCTCTTATCCATCCATCCATTTATCCATCCATCCATCGCAGTATGTACTAAGTTTTTCCTGACCCTGTTGCTATGTATTGCTGCTACAGTGGGGGAAAGGACAGCTGAAATCACAGGGGGAGATGGACTGCCCTCTCCTAAGGAAAAACGAATTCTCAAGGAAAGCTTTACTGAGGGTGGCATTTGGGCCGGAACGTGTGCAGTGGAAGGGTGAGCTATGCAGAGGTGTACAGGTGTATTCCTGCAAATAAGTTCTGCCAACACCCTGTGGTGGGGGAAAGTTTGTTTGGGATATCCTGGGCTCCCAGGGGTAGTCAGCATGGTGGTGTGAGCAGGATGGCGAGTGTAGAGTCCCAGGGAAGTGGTGGAAATATTAGGCTGGAGACAGGAGCTGGGTCCCCAGGGCCTCATGGTCTAAAATCAGCAGTCTGGATTTTGTGCTAAAGATGGTGAAAAAACCTCAGGGGCTTTAGCAGGAGTCACCATGATTTCTATTTTCAAGAAGAGCCCATTCACTGCTGTGCAAACAGTTGCAGAAGGCAAGGGAAGCATGGAAGCACATGGAAGTGTCCAGGGAGACACAGAGCAGTGGGCATGGGGATGGAGAGCCGGAGCCTGGTTGGGAATCCACGTTGCTGCTTGGGCTGGGGCTTGCAGGGTGATGCCTGCGTTTCTGCCGAGCCCAGCTGGGTGGCCGGTGAGGACTGAAGGAAGCCTTGGTCATGCGTGTGGTTTTAGGTACAATATTGGCTGCCCCGCCTACCAGACAGGGTTGTGTTAAGGATTAAATGAAGAAGCAAGCCTGCAGCCTGACTGCACAGCATATGCAAATTTCGTGGCCATCGCTGCTGTTATTTTCTATGAACATGGCAGTGAATTTTGATGGCTCCATTTAGAATGCATTATGAGCAGAGGATAGGAAGCAGATGCTCTGGGGTGGCTTCTGAGCAGAACTCTACTCTTCTTTGACAGAGCACAGCCTGGGTACAAGCCTTCCCCTAATTTGAGCTCGCAGCACATTTGGGCTGGGAGGAAAGCTGAGAGGCACAGGTCACGGGTGTGCTATGATTTGAATAATTCTGTCTCCACGTGGTGTTTTGCGACTTACCACGGGCCCTGAGAATTCAAGCTGCAGAGCAGAGATTCTGAGATGGGGCCGCCGGGGGCCACAAGGAAGCCCCGCAACAGGTGGGTTCGGTCAGACAGGGCTTCCTGGGTGGCAGCTCTGTGAGATGACATGTGTGATACCCGCCTGGCCCCAGAGGCGCCGAGTCCCCAATGCCTCCCATTGCACCCTTTATCCCACCTTTAGCAGAATTAACAGGGCCTCTGAGCTTGCTGTGAAATTATGTCCTGGTAGCTTTTTGGGAAAGCACGATGATTGAAATTCATCTCTCCTGCCATGTGCTAAGGCCATTGTGTGCCATGGGCTCTCAGGATTCCCCCAGCCTCTGGGACTCATCTCCCTGTTCTGCTTCTTGGCAGCCTGAGCAGCGAGCGCAGGGCTCCTGTGTGGACCGGTGCACTGGGGATGACGGAGTGGGCCACAGGACTCGTTAGTCGACCACTAGTGAGGCAGGGGGGTGTGCAGAAATCCCAGTGATGCTGGAGCAGGGGTGGGGGGCGGGCAGAACAATGCTGGGCGAAGGGCTCTGCACACAGACAGACCCATGTGAGTGTTTGAATCCTAGCACCACCACTGGCTTACTGGGTGGGATTTTTTTTTGTAAGCTCTTTGAGGCTCTGCAATATAACAACATGGGAATCAGATTCTTCCTTGTACGGTGCTTTAAAGTAAATAATACATCAAGAAAGGTCACAGACACACCGTGCAGAGGCAGGGAAATGGGTGAAGCCAGCCAAGCAGAGGGCGGTATTGTCTTTAAAAACACACCTTGTCTGTCTTTTTACTCTTTTGAAAGAGACATAGAAAAAAAAGAATCTTTGCCTTTCTTCCTAACCCAACAAAGTGTAGGGGAGCCATGAGGACCTGGAGAGTTCACTCTTTTGTCGGGGAAGTGGGCTTGGCTGTGGCCAGCAGGTGCCATGCAGGAATGTGGGAAGGGTGCCATCATATTCTCTATTTGTGCAAGTGTGGCCAAAGGTACAGGTTTTGTATATGAAATATTTAAACTTGTATATGTTAGTGACTAATTTAAAAATGCTGTTTGATTTGGCCTCAGGCCACCTATTGGCAGCCTCTTAGGGAAGTGAACATAGAACCTGACATAAATAATATTGTAATTTTCAAGTACTCATCTAGCCACCTCCCCATCAGTCTCTCCATTTCATTCATCTATCCTCTCATGTACACACCCACCCATTTATTGGCCTACTCATTCATCTGTCCATCCATTCATCCATTCATCCATCCATCCACCCACCCATCCATTCATACATCATCCATCCACCCATCCATTCATTATCTATCTATCCATCCACCCATCCATCATCCATCCTTTCATCCATCATTTATCCATTCACCTATCCATCCATCATCCACCCACCCATCCATCCCCCCATTCATCCACCTATCCATCCATCCATCCATCCATCCATCCATTTATTATTTATCTATCCATTTGCCCATCCATCCATTCATACACCATCCATCCACCCATCCATCATCCATCCATTCATCCATTATTTATCCATTCATCATCCACCCACCCATCCATCCACCTATCCATCCATCCATTTATTATTCATCTATCCATTCGTCCATCCATCTATCCATCTGTCAGCCATCCATCCTTCAGCCAGCCAGCCAGCTGGCCATCATCTATCCATCTATAATTCATCCACTCATCCATCCATCCATCCACCCACCCATCCGTCCATCATTTATCCATTCACCTATTCATCATCCATCCATCCATCCATCCATCCATCATCCATCTGTCCATTCACCCATCCATCCATCCATCCATCCATCCATCCATCCATCCATCCATACATACATCATCCGGTCATCATCCACCCATCATCCACCCATCCATTCTTCCATCCATTCATCCCCCAATTCTTCCTTTTTCATTCCCTCCCTTCCTTCCTTCCTTCCTTCCTTCTTCCTCTCATCCACCCATCCATCTGTGCATTCATTCCATACTTACCACATGCCAGACCCCATGCTTGATACTGAGGATGTGCCATGTACACAGAAGGCAGACTTCCTGCTTGTTATTCTTCCCCCACTGTCTCCTATGAGGTTGAGGGCTGAGATTTGAACCTGGGAGTTCCTTCACTCTTGCTTTTGTTACCACTGTGCCCACACCCAGGGGAGTAACATTTAGATAAGCCCTGGGTTCTCTGGCTGCTCAGGGACCAGTGCTCCCTACCCACAGTCGCTGTTTTCTGCATCCGCTGGGCTCACTCGCCTCTTCTGGCCAGGCTTTGATTTGATCCACAAATGAGATGTCAAATAGATGATTTCCCAGACCTTTTTAACTACTGAAATATTCCTGGTAATCAGAATGTTCTGCTCACCCTGCCAGTAAATCAGTGTGGCACATGTGTGGGGCTTACAGGGAGACGGAAAGAGGAGCCTGCAGGATGAGGGCACTCAGGGTTTTGTTGGCCAGTCCCACAGGCTGCATGTTCTGAGGGCTGGCCAGGCACTGTGCCTGCTGCCAGGGCCACAAGGATGCACCCGATGCAGTCCCATCCTGGGCCTCTCAGGGGTGCCCAGCAAAAGGCCCACTGAGCCTGTGTACGTAGAAGGAGGGGCTGTGGAGACGCAGGTGGTGGAGGAATTCTGCTCTGGTAGGTACTGTGTACTCGGGACTGCCTTGCGGGGCAATAAGGTACACCCCCAATCTCACGGGTCCTCACGGGGGTCAGTACAGGCCCAGTTGTTAGAAATGCGCCTGACCCACCACAGTGCTCGGCACGCATTACTGTCCTCTTGCCATCCTCACTCACGGGGCTCTGGGATTGTCCGCAGCTGGAGGAGTTGGGGACAGGCCCTAGGTGGTGGTGTCCATTGGTCCTGGCTGGTCTGGGGACCGGGTAGGACCATTGAGTGTGAGGGTGGGGGCGGCACGATAGGCAGATGGGCAGGGCCAGGCTTGAAGGGCCTTGGGGTCCCTCCAGGCAGAGGGAGTCATGGAAGATTCCCAACAGTTGCCCTCTTGGGAGCCTTCATTTGCAGGGAATCTGTCTGACCTCGGTTGGATGAGGGGAGGAGAAGCTGACTGAAGGAAGAGGTGTGCAGAGGTTGTTTGCATGGTTGAGTGGACAGGAGCTGAGCGAGGGGCACGGGGGCCAGAGGGGAGCGCCCTGCAATCCTCCGTGACCGGGGTGGGCTGCAGCCATGGGGGACTTGCTCAGAACCCCTCAGTTGTCCCAGCTCCCACACCTGGCAGCATCTAGAACCAGCCACTGAGACATGGTCCCGTGGGCTTCCAGTACCTGCCGGCTTCCTCCAAGCTGTCCGTGTGCCCACAGTTTGGATCAGGGAGGAGGACTGAGCAGGGCAAGCCGCTTTTGCTAATTCCTCACGATGCAGCTGGTGGCAAGCGGTCGAGCCCGTGGTGCAGACAGCTGGGGCCACAGGGGCACCTGTTGGCGTCCGGCCAGATGGCCATTCTTTCTCTGCGACGGGTCATCAGGAGCATCCAGATTTCTGGGACAGCAGGACATGTAGGGCTGGGTTCTGCCAAACCAAAACGGAATGGCTTGTGCTGCTGTCCCCTCCTGAAGCAGGCCCCCCGTGAGGCGGGACACCCCATGCAGGAGGCAGGGCCGATGGGCCAGGGGCGGGGCTCTCGGGGTCCCGCAGCTTTGCTGTCTGTGCACCTGCTCCTGGCCGAGGGCGTTCCTCTGGGCTCTCGGGAGCGCCGAGGCTTTCCCAGCCTGACCGTTCTGTGGTTATGGGCCTGTGGTTGACCCCTCTGGGGTGTGAGTGGATCCGTTCAGCACACTTCCGCAGCTCCCTTCCCGGAAGGGGCCTTCTCTCACCTGTGCCTGAGCCATGACCTTGGTCTGTGCCCCTCTCCCTCCAGCCAGCCAGGAGTGTGCCCACCCGGGGTGCAGGGCTGGACCTGGGCCCCTGAGAGCCAGCTCAGTCCTCTGTCTGAGCTTGCTTGACGCTTGCCGGGGGGCTCATCTGGGTAGCTGTGGTGGCCACAGTAAAAAGCCACCAAGCTTTCTAGAACCACGAACTGGTCACCTTCTCTTGGGTGGACTCACCAGGATTTTTGTCAACATTCTTGGGAATGGTAAAAAGTGCTTTTGGGCCTTTATATCGTTTCGCTTTTTATCAAAAAATAGATTATTCATCTATTATTTATTTGACGTTTCCTAACAGAGAGGTAATGTTTGATCTTCACAGAGATTTCACCAAAGCAGTTGACAATGTGCATGCATACGAAAATTGCCCAAACCCACATCCCTCCGAGGTAACCAACCAGTGTTAACCCTTGAGATGTCTCCTTCCCGGGATATTTTTCTGGGTTGAATCGTGTCCCCATACCCCCCAAATTCACGTCCACCCAGAACCTCCGAACATGACCTTATTTGTAAATAAGGACTTTGCAATTTAATTAGTTCGGTTGAAATTAGGTCATACTGGATTAGGACGGGCCCTAAATCCGATGGCCAGTGTCTTTATAGAAAAGCGGGGGAGCTTGCAGACTCAGAGACCCACAGATACGCAGAAGGAAGACAGGACAGAGGCTGGAGGGACAGGCCACAGCCCAGGGACACTGAGGCCCCAGCAGCTGGAAAAGGCAGGAAGGATGGTCCCCCAGAGGCCCTGGAGGGAGCACAGCCCTGTGATGCCAGTTTGCTCCTCTGGCTTCCTCCATTTCTGCTGATCAGGGAGGCCCAGGGTGTGGTGATTTGTCGTGGCCACCCCCGAGACTAATTCAGGGATCACTAAATCCAGAGAGGACATGCTCCTGCCTTCTGCTCCATGGTCACTGTGGCTGCAGTGTGCCTGGGGTGGGGGCTCTGGAGGCGGACATCTCCAGGGTCAAGTCCCAGGTGGAGCTGTGTGACCTTGGGTGTGTTGCTTGACTTCTCTGAGCCCATCTGGCCACATGAGTATCAATCTCCTGACACCGTCGTGAGGATTCAAGGAGATAGGGAGGCCATTCTGACACCTGCTGTAACATGCACGGGGTTTAGGGACATAATGCTGAGTGAAATAAGCAGACACTAAATGACAGATACCGTATGATTCTACTCACGAGGCCCCTGGAGTCGTCAGATTCATGGAGACGAGAGAGTAGGGTGATGGGCGCTGGGGGAGAGATGGGCGTCGGTGACTCGGGGACAGAGAGTGGATGGTGGGCGCTGGGGCCGGGGGAGAGATGGGGGTCGGGGACTCAGGGACAGAGTGGATGGTGGGCGCTGGGGCTGGGGGAGGGATGGGGGTCGGTGACTCAGGGGAACAGAGAGTGGACACTGGGCGCCAGCGCCGGGGGAGGGATCGGGGTCGGTGACTCAGGGGGACGGAGAGTGGACGGTGGGCTCCGGGGCTGGGGGAGGGATGAGGTCAGCGTCTCAGGGGGGACAGTTTCCATTTGCGACCTTGGACAGTTCTAGAGACGGATGGTGGGACGGCTGCACAGCAGTGTGAATGTGCTTAGTACCCCTGAACTGTGCATTGAGCCAAAACAGCAAATTTTATGTTATGTGCATTTTACCACAATTAAAAATAATTTCATTTAAAAA
>NW_028065809.1:0-388 GCF_054177405.1 Leptonychotes weddellii
CTAGGGATGATTTCAAAAACTAACAAATAATGTGATTAAACACTGTAAACCAGAAGCATAGTTCTCTTTCTCTCTCAAAGCTTCCAGTCAATGGGTTGGAAAACAGTTCCTTTCATAGCTGGAAGCCATCAACTTTGGTGATCCTTTGAATTCCCATTGTTGACTAATGGGCCCCATCCTACTTTACACCCATGATCCTAGGGAAAAAGTAAACAGGAGCAACAGAAACTGGTTCCCAATATCCCAGTCAGAATTCAGGGATTTTCCTAGGAATCAACAAACCCCTTCCTAATACCTCTGCCTGCTTAAGCCAAGAAAAGAGTATCAAGGAACCTTAAAAGGAAATGTAAATATGCAGACCAGAAGAGCAATACTACTACAACTACAC
>NW_028065810.1:0-388 GCF_054177405.1 Leptonychotes weddellii
AAAAGAATAGCAACAACTCTCTGAACAGAAAAGCGACCACTTTCTGGAAGGTAGGACGTGCAGAGAAGTGAATCCGAGGCGATATTCGGGAGGATAGACAGCGGGGGAGGGGCCTCTGTCGCAGCTACTGGCAAGTGATAGAGCCGCGGAGCACAAAATCGGAACTTTTAGAAGTCGGCTCCGCTGAGGACGTCACTCCGGTAGCTAAGCGGGGGGTGGAACCCTCATGGGACAGTGTGGTCTCAGGACCCTCAGGGTCACAGAAAGACCGGGGGTGCCTGAGTGCGGCAGAGCTCCCAGGTATCGGAGCAGGGAAGCCGGCTGCAGAAGCGGAGCTCAGGCGCGGGCTCTCAGCTCGGGGTTGCCATAAACCGTGATCCGCGGCACA
>NW_028065811.1:0-388 GCF_054177405.1 Leptonychotes weddellii
AGACAGAGAGCAGGGAGTCCAATTCAGACTCTTCTAGTTATTTGAGGGAAAGACGACAAAGGATCTGATCAGTGCTGGTAGCAATGTTAGGAGATTAAATCGGTAGGGATAAACCAAAAACTAAATTATTGATAAACTGGACTATGTAAAAATTAAATGCTTCAGCAAACACATCATAAAATTAAGTTGTTTTTTTTTTAAAGATTTTATTTATTTATTTGAGAGAGAGAATGAGAGAGAGAGAGCACATGAGAGGGGGGAGGGTCAGAGGGAGAAGCAGACCCCCTGCTGAGCAAGGAGCCCGATATGGGACTCGATCCCGGGACTCCAGGATCATGACCTGAGCCGAAGGCAGTCGCTTAACCAACTGAGCCACCCAGGCGCCCCC
>NW_028065812.1:0-388 GCF_054177405.1 Leptonychotes weddellii
ATGTAGTTTTTTGCAGGACTACAATAAAGGGGAGCACTTAACTCAGATTGCTGATAACGCCTTGTTGAGGGGCCTACAGTTGCTTTAGAAAACCAGAACCGTATTGAAAGAAACCCTGGTAAGTTAGAGAAGTCTAACTACAATGACATTAAACAGAAAGAAGTACAAATTAATTACTTAGTGACAAAAAAATTAGTACATGATGGGGAAAGATCAACTATGTACAGCAATCATAGAAAAATGTTTAGGGTACTCTTGTAGCAGAGCTGAAACATCAATAAATTATATAGCATATTGGGGCGCCTGGGTGGCTCAGTTGGTTAAGTGACTGCCTTCGGCTCAGGTCATGATCCCAGGGTCCTGGGATCGAGTCCCACATCGGGCTCCC
>NW_028065813.1:0-388 GCF_054177405.1 Leptonychotes weddellii
GCCCAGGGGGACCTCACAGCTGCTCCTGCTGGCAGGAGACCGCCTGGGTGGTGGCAGAAGGCGGGTAAGGGTCTGAGCCTCTGCTTCCTGAGGCACCTGCAGGTACTGGTGAGTCAGACCCTGCAGGGAAGGAGGGGCCTGAAATCAGGGACTAGTCTGACCACAAGGGGGCGGGACGGACTATCAATGGTCAGGGCCAGGAGAAACACAGGAAAGTTGGTGCTCCAGAGCACCAGCAATAATAGCAATTCTTTTTTCTTTTTGCTTTATTTTTTTAAAATTTTATTATGTTATGTTAATCACCATACATTACATCGTTAGTTTTTGATGTAGTGTTCCCTGATTCATTGTTTGCATATAACACCCAGTACTCCATTCAGTACGTGCC
>NW_028065814.1:0-388 GCF_054177405.1 Leptonychotes weddellii
AGATTGCTCTAGGTAGCATTGACATCTTCACAATATTTGTTCTTCCAATCCATGAGCATGGAACGTTTTTCCATTTCTTTGTGAAGAGACTCTTAATCATAGGAAACAAACTGAGGGTTGCTGGAGGGGCTGGGGTGGAGGGATGGGCTAACTGGGTGATGGGCATTGGGGAGGGTATGTGTTATAATAAGCACTGGGTATTCTAGAAGACTGATGAATCACAGACCTGTACCCCTGAAACAAATAATACATTATATGTTAACTGATTTTAAACTTAACAACAACAACCACCTCATTTAAAATGGAATCAGGAGGCCCAAACGGGGAGCTCTCACCCTACCATTGGTCAACTGTAGACCCAAGAAGGGAAATATCTTGCAAGTCTTGC
>NW_028065815.1:0-388 GCF_054177405.1 Leptonychotes weddellii
CGTGACTTGGGTTCGTTCACCTATCTGAGCCCTTCGTTCTCTCCCTCCTCCCACAGGCCAGCCATGTGTCTTTGTCATGTGTCTTGCTTTTATATTTCATGAGTCTTGTGATTGGAAAATGTCCAGCTTCAGGTCATTGAATCAGTGACCGTCCACCCTGTGTGGGAAGTGTTGTCCTGGGCGTTATGGGAGAACTCGAGGGAAGAGGGTCAGGACGTACAGACCAGCACTGGGCAGTGGTGTGAGGAACCAGCACCCACTGGGAGCACACAGATGCACAAAGACACATCCAGCACCAGCTCTTCTTAGGGGGTATGTCTTAAGAGTAAAGATTCTCATCAATGTTTAAGAGTTCCCTTATTTTTATTGTATTACTTAAATATTTGTA
>NW_028065816.1:0-388 GCF_054177405.1 Leptonychotes weddellii
GAGGCTGAGGGGACAGCTGACCGTTCGGATGCACAGCGATCTGCTGACACCTCTGGGAGCTTGGAAAAGGCTCCTGTGCCTCAGGACTCAGAGTTCCCCTTAAGAAAAGACTCAGATCAATAACTACAGGCTCATTCCAGAGTCTCCAGTTCCTGGGGCCTGCATTTTATTAATGTAGGGCTCAAAGGACCGCTTGGAAATGAACCTGCTGGGCCCTCTGAAGGGAGGCTAGACCCGACTGTGCTGGCCTGTGAAAGTATTCATAATGATTTGCATAATTCCAGTTGACAAGCTCTTTGCTCAGCATTATACTAACAAATCCAAAATCATGGGTTCACCATCCATGCCAGACCCGCAGTAACCCTGCTCAGTTCCTGAGTTACAGACC
>NW_028065817.1:0-388 GCF_054177405.1 Leptonychotes weddellii
CCCCTCTTGGGCCTCCTGGGGTCCAGCGCCACGTGCTGCGGGGCCTTGACGCGCGGAGTGGGCCCCGGGAGCCCGAGGAGCGCTGTGCGAGCCCCTGAGGTGGGGAGGCCGCACCTGAGCGAGGCTGGGGGAGGTCGGGACTCCAGTCTGGAGCATGGGCAGTTTCGGGTGTCTGTTTCACGTGGGCACTTCGACCTGTCTCTGAGCGCCCGCAGAGGGGTCGTGCCGGATACGGAAATTCGGGAATTGTTAGCAGATGCTGCTATCTCAAGTCAACACAGAGTGAGACTAGATGGAGAAAGGAATGGACAGGGGCGAACCCTGAGCCAACCCGGCATTGAGTAGTTGCAGACAAGAAACCAACAAAATCGTGTGAGGAATGCTAACA
>NW_028065818.1:0-388 GCF_054177405.1 Leptonychotes weddellii
GCGCCTGGGTGGCTCAGTTGGTTAAGCGACTGCCTTCGGCTCAGGTCATGATCCTGGAGTCCCTGGATCGAGTCCTGCATCGGGCTCCCTGCTCGGCAGGGAGCCTGCTTCTCCCTCTGACCCTCCCCCCTCTCATGTGCTCTCTGTCTCTCTCATTCTCTCTGTCTCAAATAAATAAATAAAATCTTTAAAAAAAAAATTATATGTATGTAGGGGCACCTGGGTGGCTCAGTTGGTTAAGCTGCTGCCTTCAGCTCAGGTCATGATCCCAGGGTCCTGGGATCGAGCCCTGCATTGGGCTCCCTGATCCACGGGAAGCCTGCTTCTCCCTCTCCCACTCCCCCTGCTTGTATTCCCTCTCTGGCTGTGTCTCTGTCAAATAAATAAA
>NW_028065819.1:0-8111 GCF_054177405.1 Leptonychotes weddellii
AGCCTGCTTCTCCCTCTCCCACTCCCCCTGCTTGTGTTCCCTCTCTCGCTGTGTCTCTCTCTGTCAGATAAATAAATAAAATCTTTTTAAAAATATATAATGCATCTTTCATGGTTGTTTTAAGGATTAAATGCAACATTGAACATCAACTATCTCACAAAGGACCAGCACATAGTAGATACTTTATGTATGGGATCACATCCTTATATTCTCTTTAGCTTCAGTGTTCTTTCTTTTTTCTTATTTAAATAATTTTTTCTAGGTTTCCCATTAACAGGACTAACAAGATTGGAATAATAATACATTTTAAGGTTCTTTGCTCAGATTAATCTAGATGGAATCAAATGATTCCTCCATCAGTATACATTGTTAATAGTGGCAAAAGAATTGTATATTTGTATTTTTATGACAGTATGAAAAGTTCATGGATATACATGTATAAGTAAAACTGTTATATCATGTGAGCCTGTCACCTTGGTGCTTGGAGATCTCAGTACTTGGAAGGAATGTGAGATCATAGGCATAGAGTGACATTTAAGATGTAAAATTGATGCTTTGGTTAAGTAAATGCCAAGTAATTTTCACTAAAATTGAAAAAGACAACTACATTAAAAAAATCTTATCTGTTTGCCAGTGGTACCTCCCCTCCCCCTACTCCCTACTAGTCCAGGATCTTAGGCTTGCTTCTTGGTGACTGATGCAATGGCACTGAGGCATACACAGGCAAATTCTAGAAACTCCATCCAGACGGAGTTCATGCCTGAATATATGTTATATAAGCTCTTACTAGAGAGCTCAAATACACAAAATGAAATGTGGTACATTTCATAGTCTGTCACTCCACTCTGCCATCTCTCTGGTAATGGCAGGCCTAGTACATTTCAGACTAAAAAATATTTGATAAGTGATAAAATGCAAAAAAAAAAAAAACCCAAAACTCAGGTTTATTAATAACAAACACAAAATGGCATGAATGTTAAGGCAAATTAAATATGATCCTGGTAGTTCACTTAGGTGGTAAGATATTCCAATTTCTGAAGGATGTTGAAGTTCTTTCAAGGACCCGCAGTAGAGGCCCTTGCCAGTTTATTTCATGGGCTCAAATTGTCAAGGTGCCCATCTGGCTCCATGGCTCACCTTCTGCTGGCAAAGCTGCCCGGCTGGCTATCCATAGCATCTGGAGCCCAGGTGTTTATATTCTGGATCAGTGAAGTGCTCCCAGCCACCTGCTATGTTCACAGTAGTGAATATAGTATTTTGATTTTAATATTAAAAAACAAAACTTTTAAAGGCTGTTGGATGGTTTTACTCTCAATATCTTTCTCATGTCCATGTAATGCTCTTTCAGCAGAACTAATCACCCCATGTCAGTTTAAGTTGTGGGGAGAAATAGGAAAGTACTTCTAAGGCTTGCCTTGAAAACTCTGTTCTGAATCCTGAGTTATCAAGTAACCTATACATCCCAATTGGTCTTGGATATCCTCAGTTTAGGTCTGTTGTTGCACCATAAGTATTGAAAACTCCCTCTTTAATTCCCAAAATGTCCTGGTTTGGACAATATATTATATGGGTATCCTGTAACCTCCTTTACAATGACATTAAGCATCCAATATTCTTCTTAAGATTCTACTCATTTCTACTTTTAAGCACTGAATTCAGAGCTGGATAAATTTCTTGACTATAGCTGAAAAAATAGGTGGATGATTCTAGAGAAATCTTTCACAACAAGGAGATGCCAGTACATGCAGGTGCTGAAAGAAATTGCCTGACGTTTATGGCCAATGTGGTAATTGTTAAGGCAAGTGAAGGTAAGGGATGGAAATGACAATGTTAGGAGCTCATATTAACAACACATAGGCTTGTTGCCAAAAGATCTTACTGAGTGACATAAGGAAGAGGGCTGAAACAGGAAGTTGAGGCCAGGAGGATATGGACCCCAATAAATGGTGCTGAATGGTGGCAAAGCAACAAGACAACTTGTCAAGTGCAATACTTTAAGAGTTATTTTGCTGAGAAAAATTGTATTAACAATTCTTGTCAGTGACAGAAGCAGTGAATATGAGTTCTAGGAAGAGACTTTTAGTAATATCACTAGCTCCTTACCAAACGTATCTTGGTCTTCCCATTTAAAATTGTATCTCTGTTTTACAGATGGAGGGAACATGTTTGAACCATCAATTAATTTTCCTTTTCCTGTTTCAAAGCTTATTAATCAACTTCCCTGTTTCCTTTTGAGGAGAAGCACATAATTTATATTTCTCAGTACATATTAGCAAATTAGCATTCTGGTAAATATATATGAAATATCAGGTCAATTCAGTTTTTTATCAATTTAATCAATGAGAGGACATTCCTTTTAGTTTTATTTAAATTCTAGTTAGTTAACATATAGTGTAATATTGGTTTCAGGAGTACAATTTAGTGATTCATCACTTACATATAACACCATATAACAAGTGCCCTCCTTAATACCCCTCACCCATTTAACCCTTCCCATGCCACCTCCCCTCCAGCAACCCTCAATTTGTAGTCTATAGTTAAGAGTATTTTATGGTTTGCTTCCCTCTCTCTATTTTTTTTCCTTCTCCTATGTTCATCTGTTTTGTTTCTTAAATTTCATATATGAGTGAAATCATATGGTATTTGTCTTTCTCTGACAGACTTATTTCGCTTAGCATAATACCCTCTAGCTCCATCCATGTATTTGCAAATGGCAAGATTTCATTCTTTTTTATGGCTGAGTAATATTCCATTATATTATGGAATATTTTATATATAGAGAGAGAGAGAGAAAGAGAGAGAAGTGGTATATATATGTACCACTTCTTTATCCACTCATCAGTCAATGGACATTGTTTGGGCTCTTTCCACAATTTGGCTATTGTTGATAATGCTGCTATAAACATTGGGGTGCATGTGTCCCTTTGAATCAGTATGTTTGTATCTTTTGGGTAAATACCTAGTAGTGCAATTTCTGGGTTATAGGGTAGTTCTATTTTTAACTTTCTGAGGAGCCTCCATGTTGTTCTCCAAAGTGGCTTCACCAGTTTGCATTCCCACCAACAGAGCAAGGGTTTCCCCTTTCTCTGCATCCTCATCAATATCTGTTGTTTCCTGTATTGTTAATTTTAGCCATTCTGACAGGTGTGAGGTGATATCTCATTGTGGTTTTGATTGGTATTTCCCTGATGATGAGTGATGTTGAGTATCTTTCATGTGTCTGTTAGCCATCTGGATATCTTCTTTGGAAAATGTCTGTTCATGTCTTCTGCCCATTTCTTAACTGGATTATTTGTTTTCAGGGGGTTGAGTTTGATAAGTTCCCTTATAGATTTTGGATACTAACCATTCATCAGATATGTTATTTGCAAATATCGTCTCCTATTCAGGAGGTTGCCTTTTATTTTTGTTGATTGTTTCCTTCATGGTGCAGAAGCTTCTTAACTTGATAAAATCCCAATAGTTCATTTTTGCTTTTGTTTCCCTTGCCACCAGTCATGTGTCTAGAAAGAAATTACTGCCAATGTCCAAGAGATTGCTGCCTGTATTCTCCTCCAGGATTTTGATGGTTTCCTGTCTCACACTTAGGTCTTTCATCTGTTTTGAATTTATTTTTGTGTATGGTGTAAGAAAGTGGTCCAATTTCATTCTTTTGCATGTAGCTTTCCAGTTTTCCTAATACTGTTTGTTGAAGAGACTTTTTTCCATTGGATATTCTTTCCTGCTTTGTTGAAGATTAGTTGACCATATAACTGTGGGTCCATTTCTGGGTTTTCTATTCTGTTCCATTGATCTATGTGTCTGTTTCTGGGGCAATACCACACTGTCTTGATGACTACAGCTTTGTAATATAGCTTGAGGTCCAGAATTGTGATGCTTCCAGCTTGGTTTTCTTTTTCCAAGATTGCTTTGGCTATTCAGGATCTTTTGTGGTTCCAGACAAATTTTAGAATAGTTTGTTCTAGTTCTGTGAAAAATACTGGTGGTATTTTGATAGGGATTGCATTAACTGTGTAGATTGCTTTGGGTAGTTTAGACATTTTAACAATATTTGTTCTTCCAATCCATGAGCATGGAATATTTTCCCATTTCTTTGTGTCATCTTCAATTTCTTTCATAAGTGTTCTATAGTTTTCAGAGTACAGATCTTTACCTCTTTGGTTAGGGCTATTCCTAGGTATCCTATGGTTTTTGGTACAATTGCAAATGGGATCTATTCCTTGATATTTTTTTTTCCTGCTACTTCATTATTGGTATATAGAAATACAACAGATTTCTGTATGTTGATTTTATATTCTGCAACTTTGCTGAATTTGTGTCAGTTCTAGCAATTTTTTGGTGGAGCCCTTTAGCTTTTCTACACAGAGTACCTTGTTGTCTGTCTGTTAATAGAGAAAGTTTGACTTCTTCCTTGACAGTTTGGATGCCTTTTATTTGTTTTTGTTGTCTGATTGCTGGGGCTAGAACTTCCAGTACTATGTTAAATAACAATGGTGAGAGTGAACATCCCTGTCTTGTTCCTGACCTTAGAGGAAAAGCTCTTAGTTTTTCCCCACTGAGGATGATATTAGCAATGGATCTTTCATATATGGCCTTTATTATGGTAATAATAAGTGTTTCCTCTATCCTTACTTTGTTGAGGGTTTTTACCAAGAATGGTTGTTGAATTTTGTCAAAGGTCTTTTTGCATCTATTGAGAGGATCATATGGTTCTTATCTTTTATTAATGTGGTGTATCACATTGATTGATTTGTGAATATTGAGCCACCCTTGCAGCCCAGGAATAAAATCCACTTGATCATGGTGAATAATACTTTTAACTATTACACCTGATTTGCTGGTGTCTTGTTGAGAATTTTTTGCATCCTTTTTCATCAGGAATGTTGACCTCTAATTCTCCATTTTAGTGGGTCTTTGTCTGGTTTTGGAATCAAGGTAGTGCTGAAATGAAAGGACATTCCTAATTTCAAGCCACATTGGGGCTGGAGTACTACCCAGTAAACAAAGATCATGGTATTTTGGTGATTAAACATTTGATATCATCCTTGGAAACACTTCAGGTCATGATTTTATCACTTAGAATTTTTCCTTATTCACTATTTTGACTTTAACAGATGCAAAGTACAGTCAGTATATGTCCAAATTTATGTATTAAAAAGTGAAACTTGAAAAATACTACATTAGGTATTCAAAGTCACAGAGTAAACCAGTAGTAATGTGTAGAGGGAGTAGAACATAGGTTTTCTAAATTCTTATTTGTTGCTCAATTTATTAGCATATACATTTTAAGTCTGTGGATTAGGGGTGCCTGGGTGGCTCAGTTGGCACAGGTTATGATCTCATGAGTCATGGGATCGAGCCCAGCACTGGGCTCTGTGCTCAGTGGCGAGTCTGGTTGAAGATTCTCTCCCTCTGCACCTCCCACCCCCACAAAATATATAAATAAATCTTAAAAAAATAAAAGAAATAAATCCATGGATTAAATTATTGGGAAAAATGCATGTTTATAACTTTTTAGAATGGACATAAAAGTCCTTAAGCATACTAGTCATGATTTCATTTAAAGAAATACCTTGATTCTGTCTTGGTATTTACAAGGCAGTCAGAGCCATTAACCTGAGATGACATTATTTTCAGTTGACATTAAACAACTTAAGCCTATTTTAGATAACATTTAAAATCCTAGACTTAGTTTAACAACTGGCTACATCTTTCCATCAATGAATGCTTTTTCTACCTTTGAGCTCTCTTAAGTGCAACCTGGTTTTTTGTTTGTTTGTTTTGCAAAGGTAATACATTCATATATCAAAAAATTTAGAAGGAATAAAAAACTTAAATTAAGACTAAATCTTCTCTCCTTAGCCCCCACACAGGCTTGTTTCCTTTCCCAGAAATGTTCACTGCTCCCAGTTTCTTGTACATTGCTCTCTCCAGTTTATTGTTTGAGATACGTACATGTACACATTCATAATTTTATTGTTTTTACACAGAAAGGTACTATAATATACCTAATATTCTATGCCTTGCCTTAAAATAAATCCCTACATGGCATAGCATTCTTTTTTATATCAGTTTGAAGAGAACTGTCATATTCTTCTTAATGGTGCATAGTGTTTCCACTGCATGTATAAGCATGATTGGTTTGAACCAGCCTTAGTTAATTAACATATATGTGTAGTATTTACGATGCTGCCCCAAATGTCCTTGCACATCTGTTATTTTCCTCAAATGAAAGGAAGCTAAATAACAAAAAATAGAAAATCTGGGTAAAAGGATATGTGAATTCAAAAATTTTGCAGATATTGCCAAATTGCAAAGACAGGATTTCTGTTTATGTCTCCTCCAAGAGAAAGCAGGGGTATAGGAGAATGCTTCTTTCCACCACCCTTCCCCACAATGTATGTCCTTAATGCTATGTTAAAAAAATAGTATCTATTTGTAGTTAAAACTTATATTTTTTTATTATAAATTAATTTTGGCTTCTTACTGTGTTTAAGACTAAATTTCTATGCAATGTTTATATCTTTTTCCCTAGAGGAAGAGAACACTAGCGGCTTCAATATAGCCATACAAGATAGGAGATAGAGCAGTCATTTTAGATCATGAATAGAAGTTACATTTGGGGGGGAGGCTGGGCAACAATAAAATGCCTGGACTTGTTATACACACATAATCTTATGAGACAGGAGAAAGAATCTAGTTTTAAAGCTATCTTTTCTTACCTGTTGTTGTTTTGGCATTTTTTACAGGAGCTTTGTTTGTGTTTTAACAAATATGACAAATTATATACTGGATCATAGGTATTTTTCAGATTTATTTGTAGATGTTATTATATACAAACAATAAAAAATGAAATAATTCATACAAAATTTCCCTCTACAATTTAGTTTTGTTCTTTGACTTACTTTATGATTATTTTTTGCTCAAGTGATTTTTTTGTTTGTGCTGTCAGATTTATCATAAAAATTTTCTTCTGTGGAATCTAGATTTTGAATTATTTTTAGAAAGATTTGTCCCATGGGGTGCTTATTTTTTCAAATTACTTTGTAAGCACATATTTTTTTTTAAAAAAGTCATCTTGACACTACACTATACACAAAGAGCAATGAAAGATTGGTTACAGACACAAAGGTGATAAGTAAAACATAAAAGTCTTAGAAGAAAACATAGGAAAATATTCTTTGCCAGTAAAATGTGTGATTTTTAATAAGAAATTAAAAGTGTTAACCTAGGGGTGCCTGGGTGGCTCAGTCAGTTAAGCGTCCAACTCTTGATCTCAACTCAGGTCTTGATCTCAGAGTCACGAGTTCAAGCCCCACACTTAAAAAAAAAAAAAAAGAAAGTGCTAACCTAAAGGAAAAAAAAAAACAGATAAAATAATAGTTTTTAAGATTAAGAACTTCTGTTCATCAAATAAAGTGAGTAAAACAAGCAAGCACAGACCAGGAGAAGATATTTAGGTATTTGCATATATTTGGAAAGGTATTTTTTTATTTTATTTTTTTTTTTAAAGATTTTATTTATTTATTTGAGAGAGAATGAGATAGAGAGCATGAGAGAGGGGAGGGTCAGAGGGAGAAGCAGACTCCCTGCTGAGCAGGGAGCCCGATGCGGGACTCGATCCCGGGACTCCAGGATCATGACCTGAGCCGAAGGCAGTCGCTTAACCAACTGAGCCACCCAGGCGCCCCTTTGGAAAGGTATTTATATCCAGAATATCTAAAGTCCTAAAACAAGATCCTTTAATAAGATAAAGACAGACAACCCAACAGATAAATGGATAGAATACATTCATTTCACAAAAGAGGAAAATCAAATATTCAATAAGTGTATGAAAAAATGCTTGTTACCATTACTCATCAAAGAAATACAAATTAAAGCCCCAGTGAGATACCACCACATATCCACCAAAATTATTAATGTTTTAAAATACTGACAGTAGGGGCGCTTGGGTGGCTCAGTTGGTTAAGCGACTGCCTTCTGCTCAGGTCATGATCCCAGGGTCCTGGGATCGAGTCCCGCGTCGGGCTCCCTGCTCTGCAGGGAGCCTGCTTCTCCCTCTCCCACTCCCCCTGCTTGTGTTCCCTCTCTCGCTGTGTCTCTCTCTGTCA
>NW_028065820.1:0-388 GCF_054177405.1 Leptonychotes weddellii
CACCTGTTATGTTGGAAGGATCAGAGAAAATAATGGAAATTAGCCCTACTTGGCTAAATTAACTTCACTTCAAACACTCACTGTGCATATCCACAGCAACTGCAGCTATTTCTAAAATTTTCTCCAGTGATGTGTGGTGCACCATGCAGGAGAAAAGTTCAAGGCAGAGATTGCAACCTCAGCCTGCCCGATCTTCACACGAAAAGCATCAAAATTTATTCTTCCAAAGTCAGTTTCTTCTGCTTAACAATACGTGGAGGTCATCTCAATGACAGGGTAGGTTTTAAAGTCACTTAAAGAGACTGGTGAAGAACTGAACTTATTTTATAGAATTATTTTGTAAGTGTTTAACAAACAAGGAAACAATCTAACATTTAAAAACTCCATG
>NW_028065821.1:0-388 GCF_054177405.1 Leptonychotes weddellii
GCAGGGGGTCTGCTTCTCCTTCTGCCCTCTTCCTTCTCGTGCTCTCTGTCTCTCATTCTCTCTCTCTCAAATAAATAAATAAAATCTTTAAAAAAAAATTACTTTTCAGAGGAAAAGGTAGAGTCCTAAAGAATATAAAATCTACTCTTTAGATTTGTTACAATAAAAATGGAATAATTTGCTTGAACTTGTTTGAGGAGAATTGTGCATGGAGTTGTGCTAATGATAACTGAGATGCTTCTGGCATTTTCTAATTATCTACCATGTTGGAAAGGCCCGAAAATACTGCCCCACCCCCACCCCCAGCTGCACAAATACCTGGAAATGGTTAGAATACCACCTACTCTACTTTTTTGAGGGCGTTACATGAGCGGGCTTAGGTAAAACA
>NW_028065822.1:0-388 GCF_054177405.1 Leptonychotes weddellii
CACCTGTTATGTTGGAAGGATCAGAGAAAATAATGGAAATTAGCCCTACTTGGCTAAATTAACTTCACTTCAAACACTCACTGTGCATATCCACAGCAACTGCAGCTATTTCTAAAATTTTCTCCAGTGATGTGTGGTGCACCATGCAGGAGAAAAGTTCAAGGCAGAGATTGCAACCTCAGCCTGCCCGATCTTCACATGAAAAGCATCAAAATTTATTCTTCCAAAGTCAGTTTCTTCTACTTAACAATACATGGAGGTCATCTCAATGACAGGGTAGGTTTTAAAGTCACTTAAAGAGACTGGTGAAGAACTGAACTTATTTTATAGAATTATTTTGTAAGTGTTTAACAAACAAGGAAACAATCTAACATTTAAAAACTCCATG
>NW_028065823.1:0-388 GCF_054177405.1 Leptonychotes weddellii
ATGACTGGCATTCGGGGCTGTGTCTAAGTGGGGATGATCACGGTACCTATCACATGTGAAGAGGATTAAGTGAGATATGAAATATATGAAATGCTTAGAACAATGCCTGGTACATTCTAAAGCGTTTGTTAACTGTTGGTATTATGATGATTAGTGTCTTAGAAGTAGTAGAGCCCAGTAATACTTAGGAATGCAATAGGACTTAGGAATTCAAACCACTTAGGGGCATTGCAGACGGCATGGGTCAAGAAACACTTCATGTCCTTGGTGGCATTTGATGTAGATCTGGCTGGCTTAATGGTAGAATTCCTACAGATAGGACCTGGGGACAAGGGGAGTATTTTAGCAAGAGAGAATAGAACACAGAAATGCAGGTAGACTGGAAAAC
>NW_028065824.1:0-388 GCF_054177405.1 Leptonychotes weddellii
ATCAGTGAGTCAGGGAGCCTTGTGAGTCTGGGTGTTTTTGTTTCCATCTATGGCCATTCAAACCTATCTGTAATAATGATGCTTAAAAGCGCTATTATTTATCAAGTGCTTATCATAGCTATTATTTTTCCCATTGTACAGATGGAAAAATTAAGGTTTAATGGTTAAGTAACAGACAGGGCTTCTTTTTGTGCAGAAGAGAGACAGGCCCCACTTACTGGCAAAAACTCTTTTTTTTTTTTTTAAGATTTTTATTTATTTATTGAGAGAGATAGTGATAGAGAGAGAGCATGAGAGGGGGAGAGTCAGAGGGAGAGGCAGACTCCCCGCTGAGCAGGGAGCCTGATGCGGGACTCGATCCCGGGACTCCAGGATCATGACCTGAGCC
>NW_028065825.1:0-388 GCF_054177405.1 Leptonychotes weddellii
AAAAATTAACTCACAAAATGGATTAAAGATTTGAATGTAAGACCTGAAACCACAAAAATTCTAGAAAAAAACCATAAGCAGTAAGCTTCTTAACATGGCTCTTGGCAATATTTTTTTTTGGATCTGACCCCACAAGCAACAGTAACAAAAGCTAAAATAAATAGATGGGATTAAACTAAAAACTTTTGCATAGTGAAACAAATCATCAGCAAAATAAAATGGCAAACTTCTGAATGGAAAAAGATATTTACAAATTATATATCTTAAAAGGGGTCAATATCCAAAATATAGAAGTAATTCATCCAACTGAATAACAATTCAATTTAAAAATGGGCAGAGAATCTGAATAGACATTTTTTTCAGAGAAGACATACAGATGACCAATAGG
>NW_028065826.1:0-388 GCF_054177405.1 Leptonychotes weddellii
AAGGCAGCTCCAGGCAGCTAGGAGGCCAGCTATTTATTTCCATTCCTTGGTACCTTTGGAACATCATTAGCAACAGGGAAGCATTAAGACAACAAGTGGGCTGGATTCATATCTGGGTAACTGTGAGAGCTAATCTGCTTGGAACACTGGGGAGCTGCTTAGAATTTCACTTCTGCTGATGGCTCTACCCTGGCCAGATGACTGTAAACATTACGCCAAAGGGGAAGCTTCAGCTTCCTCTGTCTCCATGGGAAAACTTTTATTTTGTATTTTTCCCTAAAGAGAACTAGCAGAGACTCACTTTGCATTCCAAATTCAGCCTTTGCTTTTCCAAGTCATTTATTTTTCTTCTCATGAAAAATGGGTTGCCACTAAAACAAACCTTACA
>NW_028065827.1:0-388 GCF_054177405.1 Leptonychotes weddellii
AGCCCGATGTGGGACTCGATCCAGGGACTCCAGGATCATGACCTGAGCCGAAGGCAGTCGCTTAACCAACTGAGCCACCCAGGCGCCCCTAATATAGAATTTTCTAATAAATTTTAGTTCTTTATATGTAGAAGTAAAGACCCTATTCCTTATATCTGGCACTGTGTTTTGCATGTTTTATCTCTTTATTTTTTTTCTTTCCTTCTTCTTTTCCCCATCTCTTGTTCAAAGAATCAGTTTCTAGTTTTATTTATCAAGTCTACTTATTTTTTACTTTCTAATTTATTAATTTCTGTTTCTAACTTAATAATTCCTCTCTCCTAAAATATCTGTGTCTTCCCCTCACATATGCTGTTAGCTCGGCTGGGAGAGTTCTAATTTAAAAACA
>NW_028065828.1:0-388 GCF_054177405.1 Leptonychotes weddellii
ATGTTTAAGGATTGCTGTTGAATAAGAAATATTTTATGAAGTTATGTGTTCTGAGTTAATGCATTTTGGGGAAGCTTAATTGTCATTTAAATGTGTGCCACTGAATATATTAATCACATTCTTTAGCTTGTAGGATCTGGGCTGTTATACCCATTTTCAAGTATTTATCATTTGACTATTTTGTGTGTGTTTTTTTTTTAAAGATTTTATTTATTTATTTGAGAGAGAGAGAATGAGAGACAGAGAGCATGAGAGGGAGGAGGGTCAGAGGGAGAAGCAGACTCCCTGCCGAGCAGGGAGCCCGATGCGGGACTCGATCCCGGGGACTCCAGGATCATGACCTGAGCCGAAGGCAGTCGCTTAACCAACTGAGCCACCCAGGCGCCCG
>NW_028065829.1:0-388 GCF_054177405.1 Leptonychotes weddellii
AAAGAAAAATGGAATAGACAAAGTTAATAATTACATCATGCAAAAGGCAGAATTAATAAACTAGAAGATAGATCAAGAGGAAATATCCAGGTGGAAGCCCATAGAGATAAAAGAACAGAAAATGCAGACATTTCCATTAGAGACATATAGAATATGATAGAGAAATCTCCCATTTATGCAGTTGGAGTTCCCCACCTCCCCAAGAAAAGAGAGAGGGGAACAAAAGTAATATTTGAAGAGATACTGACCAAACATTTTCCAAAACTATTGAAAGACATTCAGCCACACATTCAAGTAACTTTAAGAATCTCAAACATATTACATGAAAAGAAAACCACAATTAGGCACTTCATTTTCAAACACTGAAAACCAAAAGAGAAAAACTTGA
>NW_028065830.1:0-15723 GCF_054177405.1 Leptonychotes weddellii
GGGAAATCGGAGGGGTGGACGAACCATGAGAGACGATGGACTCTGAAAAACAGGCTGGGGGTTCTAGAGGGGAGGGGGGTGGGAGGATGGGTTGGCCTGGTGGTGGGTATTGAGGAGGGCACGTTCTGCATGGAGCACTGGGTGTTATGCACAAACAATGAATCATGGAATACTTCATCTAGAACTAATGATGTAATGTATGGGGATTAACATAAGAATAAAAAAAAAAATTAAAAGCTGGAGAATGAGAGAGGGAGCAAGAAGACTCCTTCCTGTCATGGCCTTTCCCACAAAAGCACCAGGGTACTTCTGGGTAGCAGCCAGCAGCATAGTCTAGTTTTGCTATTGCATTGACTCAAGAGGCAATGTTCTTCGGTGCTAGACCCAGGCGGCTCTGGAGACTCAAAAAAAAAAAAAAAAAAAAAACCAAGGGTCCAACCCAAAATACCGATGCTCATTAACCTTATGCCCAAACTGCAAGCACAAGGTGACGAGCATTTTAGGCTTTGGAGAGAGAGCAAGGAAGACATGATACTGAGATGACCAGTGGTCAGTGGCAGGCAAGGGAGACTCCAGAGCCAGGAGGTTCTGGTCCCAAACATATTGCTGAGAGCAATAAAGTCAGTTGGATTACAAAGAAGAGGCTAGCACACTTCTCTCATGTAAGCAGTAGAAGGATTCATTATTGGCAAGGTAATCCTTCACTTGCTGAGTTCCAGAAGCCTTTACTACCCATCAGTGAGCCAAAATAACTAGAATTCTAAAGTCAGAAAGGACCCAACAGGTGTGAGGACCCAAGGGCATATGCTCACCAGGAGGAGAGAACTAGGGCCGATGGTGCACTGGAGGTGTAGACCCCCTGGAAAGTTGCCAGCTCCTATTCAGCCTTGCAGCTAGCTGCCTGTTACCATGCAAGAAACTGGTGCCAGGTTTGTCAGAGCTAATGATTTTTCAACATAAGCCCCAAATTCCGATTTTTATGTGAAATTTCCCAATTTTAAGACGTTGGCAACTAAGTCAATGTTATTTAAAATACTGCATGGGCCAAACAAAACCCATCTGGATCTAGGGGAAGGGTAGGTTCAGGCTGGGGGCCTCCAGCTAATAACTTCTGATATATATCGATTATTTCATAGCCAATAATGGTAATAGCTAATAAAAATTGGGTGCTTCACATACATTATTACATTTAGTCTTCACAGTTGAGAAAGTTAAGTTTATGAGAACAGTAACTTCTCCAAGGCTTCATAGCTACATACATAGGAGAGCTAGGATTCAAATCCAAGACTGGCTGACATCAAGTGCTGAACTCTTAGCCATGAAGTAATATTGCAGTTCCAGAAGCAAACTATAGTTGCCCTTAAACTCACTCATCCCAACGCTTGGCACTCTGAAATTGACAACTGGTATTTGAATCACTGAGTGTTTGTGGGAGGGTAAGACCAGGAAAGACAGGCTTACAAAAGAGAAGCCAACCCCTGCCGGAGTACAATGGCAGGAGAGTTATATTGAGAATGTTCTTTCATTCTCCATAGTGCAAGAAACCTTTCTAGGCCCCACAGGATGAGTGTTCTAACCCTTTGCTACTCAAAGGGTAGTCAGTGGATCAGCAGCTCTGGCATTCCCTAGGAGCTTGTCAGAAAGGTCAACCTCAGCCACACCCAGAGCAGCATTTATTGAATGGGCCACTTCACAAGATAATCAGCTGATTTTTATGCACACGGAGGCTTGAGAAGCCTTCAACAGGCCCCACTGGCCCCTCCTGGAGTTGTTCTCCAGTTCACTTGGGCCTCCCATAGTTCCTAACCATACTCTACATCCGACTGCCAACTCCCTAAAGATAGAGACTACATCTTCCATTTCTCTTTTGCCTCTTCCTGGGTGTGGTGTACAGTCAGTTGGGCCCCATCAACCCAACTGTGGATCAGGGAGGTCAGGTGGTTCATAAAGCACACAGTAGAAGAGATCCTTCCCTAAAATCAACATACCTTTCCCTGCTTGCCCAAAACATAAGGCCTCCCCAGTGATCGTGCCTTGCAGGAAAATTCTCAGTCCCTAAGGCAACCCAAATTCTTTAAGCACGTATGTCACCCCAACTGCTTCTACAGCCCTCACCTGCCTCAGAGACCATAATCACTCAAGGAAAAATAAAGTAAACTTTCCCAACACCCTCCTCCTCCTCCCCACGGACCTGCTTTGTGCACATGTGCAGCTGGAAAGCAGCTCCTGGCTCTAAACCACCAAGGCTTTCCATTCCAGTTAAACTGTGATGTTGCCATGGAAACAACCAGTGAGGTGTTTCTCTGGCTGTGACCCAGGCTGAGGACCCGAGGCCCACGTTGCAGACACCCTCCATAGCTGGCATCCCAGGAGCCCTCTGCCACCCCCTCCCCCACCAACCCAGGGCAGCTCCCAGGGCCACCATGGGGCTGATGGTGGCCCCTTGTGTGAAGGTGCATGGGCTCACATGTTTGTTTTCTTGTCAGCCCAGCCCCTCCCAGCACACAAGAGGCACATTCTTGGCGGGGCGGAGGGGGGGAGGGGGAGAAAGAAAAAATAGAAAGAAAGAAAAGAAAAAGAAAAAATGTATTTTTTTTTTTTTCGGCATTCCAGCTGCCTGAGCTAAGCGGAGGAATGAATGGTTTGGGAAAAATCTCACACAGGAATAAATTTACAAGGGACAGCTGAGCGGATAAATTCAGTCCCCAAAGAGGGGCATTACGAGGCCTTTTGGCAGGAGGCTTGCCCCTTGTGCAAAGCTGTCTAAAAAGAAAAACAGAGCAAGAGAGGGGAGCTTTCAAACCCACCCCAAAATAAACCTTTCAGAAATCCTTTTAACTCCCTCTAGCTGTTAGCATTTCAAGACAGGAGGAGGCCCATTAACAAAGGCAAGTCGATCCTTTCTTGGTGGACTGCCTCTGTCCCTGAGCTTGTCGGGGATGCAGCTCTCACTCCTCCCTTGCCCAGGTACGTGGTTCAAGCTTACCCAGGTTTTCTGGCTTGACTTGTCCACATACGCAATGACAGGCATGGAGTGTGACCTAGTCAGAATCTGGCAAACAGCTAGGGATGTCTCCTGAGGTGGCCCCCTTGGCTGAAACGTGGGCCAAACAGGATGGGGCAGACTGGACTGGACGGGGCTGGGAGCTGGACGGAGGCCCGCCCCATGGGAAGAGGGAAGTGCTATGGGAGAGGATGACTCTGTAACTGGAGGAGGGTGGTTGCCACCAATGCTGGAGGATGCTGGGTCCAAATGGGACATGTTTGGTCCCTTAAGTGACCATAGTTGTTTTCTACAAAGATTGGATAAGATTAAGCCAGAATAATTTTTGGACATTTCCCCCCGAGAAGGGGGTGTTGAACACTTGCCTCTCCCCTGCTTCTTTACCACTTCCTTGACTCACCACAACTAGTGGCTGGTTACAAGAATTAGGAAAGTCCCCTTGGTTACTTTGAGGTCTGAAAACTCAGTTAACCCATATCTTCTCCCTTTTCTCTGGAAACCAAATCCTAGACCTTTCACAGCTGGCAGTGACCTTCTTGTTCCTCATCGTAGCTTTTCCCAGGCTCTTTCAGCCCCAGGGGAGACTGAGACTCTAAGCCCAGCCAGACGGGTTCCTCTGGGAAAGCCGAGATGTTGACCGTCACCAAACATGTCCTCGTTGCCTGCCTTGAGCAGTGAGGAGCTCAAGTTACATTGCTCCTTCTCCACTGGTATTCTTACTTCTGAAGTCATTGTCAGGGCCTGGTAAGCATTTACGGTGCTGTCCTCTGCGTGCACACTCGGAGACATAGAAAGATATATACGCAATAATTAATCCCTGCCCCCAGTGAGCTCCAAATTCTGATTAGACAATAATTACCAGTTGCTGTGCTCTAGCTATGTTCCAGGCCCTGAGCTTTTTACTAAGTATTTCATTATGCTCAGTACTTTATTTGCATTCAATATGTAGGCTTTCCCTGCTAACTGAAAGTGGAGTTCCTACGAAACCTTTCATAAGCTGAAATGGCGTAAAGCGAAGAAGCAATACTATTTCGTAAAAATGAATACTCTTCAGATTTCTTTCAGTTAGCAAAAACAGGTACTAATGCAGGTCTTTTGTAAAAGCAAAGTAGCATAAGGTGAACTTTTGGGTAGCAGGGGAATGGGTAGTTTTCAAATGCTCAGAAGAATCTGACTAACTGGAGGTAAATCCTGAGTCCACCTCTTATCAACCATGCATCCTCGTGCATTAACCACTCAGAGTCTCATTTTCCTCATTTGTGAAACAGATAATAGTATCAATTTTGCAAGACTGTTGTGAGAATTCAATGAAACCATGTTAGTAAAGCTCTGAACTCCGTGACAAGCACCTGGTGCTCAAAATGGCATTGATGAAACAGTGCTCAAATGGCATGATTGAGTTTCTGGGTTGGTGAACACGTGGAGGTGCTGGGAATAGCACACCCAAGAGTACAGAAGCTCTGTCCCCCTTCCCACATCTTTTTTTTTTTTAACATTCAGTTAGCCACTGTATAGTGCATCATTAGTTTTTGATGTAGTGTTCAATGATTCATTAGTTGCATATAACGCCCAGTGCTCATCACAACACGTGTCTTCCCACATATCTTGTCTCATGCATCTCTTCCATCTGGCTGTTCCTGAGTTGCAGAAACACTTCCTTTACCCTCAGTGGAGGAAACCAGCTACCCTTCATGTGAAAATCCTGCAAGGTTCTCAGTCAAAACAGCAACAGCCCACGTTCGTTGCTTAATCCTTGCATGTTAAACATGGAGCAGGATCCGTCCTACTGCAAGAGGGAAAAGACAAAGGGGAGCTGCATATGGTCCTGCACCTCTTCAAAGGACAAATGCTTTATCAGTATCTTGCTTTCGCCTATGTCCTTTAAATTATATGTAAATAGAAACTGGGTAAGGTCTACCATCCATATTCAGTCTGATTTAGCAATTAAATGTTTTGCCTTAATAAGGAAAGAAAAAAGGATGCCTGGGTGGCTCAGTGAGTTAGGTGTCTGCCTTTGGCTCAGGTCATCCCAGGGTCCTGGGATGGAGCCCCACACTGCATCTGCTCAGCAGAGAGACTGCTTCTCCCTCTCTCTCTGCCCCTCCCCCATGCTCATATGCTCTCTCTCACTCTCTCTCGCTCTATCTTAAATAAATAAATAAAATCTTTTAAAAAATAAGGAAAGAAAAAAACTAAGAATATTTTAATGAGTATCTATGTAAAAACATATATATACACATAGTTATATTTGCAAAAGTAAATTGGAAGAAGAGTCCGACACTAATGAAAATGGTTACCTAAAGAAAGTGGGTTGAAGTTTTGGATAAGATTTGGAAATCTTCTGAGCGTATGTTTTGCAATATTTTGTATTTCAATTAAATAAATGTTTTACATATAAAAACCACAGTTAAAGCAAACAGGAAAAGAAAACAAGCCATAAAATCAAATATTAAAAATATAAAATAATCCAAGTGCACAGCATATTAAAATGACAAAAGAAATATTAGCGATTAGTAGTTTTTATGTTATTAGCAATATTGACAATGCAATTTGAAACTGTTTTATAAAAATTGTAGGAAAAAGCCTCTATATTGATGTTTAAAAAACAAAATTCTCACTAGAAGAGATACAATTATATAATGAAAGAGGCCAAGGAAAACTGTAACATTAAATATGGAAAGGAAAAAATGGCATTATTATTATCCTTAATAATAAGGAAGAGTCCCAACGGCTGCCCTGACCACCACAACCTGTCAATGGTGCTGGGCTTTGACTGTCATGTCAGAAGATAACATCTCTCTCTCTTTTTTTTAAGATTCTATTTATTTGTTCGACAGAGAGAGAGAGAGCACGAGTGGGGGGAGGCAGGAAGAGAGGGAGAAACAGGTTTCCCTCTGAGCAGGGAGCCCAACGTGGGGTTCGATCCCAGGACCCTGGGATCATGACTTGAGCTGAAGGCAGACACTTAATGACTGAGCCACCCAGGCACCCCCTGAAGACAACATCTCTGTGCTGCCAGCCCTTCCTAGCCAGTAACCCTCAAAAACAGCTGCCATCTTCCCCCAGCCAGAAAGGAACTTGGGAGAAGGCAAGAAAATGAGTGACTTCTGGGCTGCCTAGAACCTGTAGAATTGTCCTACAGGGACCATTCAGCTGTGGCTCTAAAATGTTTCCTTTTGGTAGCATTTGTATGACCCAAGTCTGTCCCCTTCTTCTTTCTTCTACTGGCTCCCTTAAGAGGCAAGAAATTATAGTGAAATCAAGAAAATGCATAAGGAGTCTAACTTTGCCTCTTTCGAAAGTTGCCTCCTTTGAGCTTGTATCCTTGGATAAGTCATCCCTGCTTTCTGAGCCTCAGTTTCCTAATCTGTAAAACCAGTGTACAATAATGCCCATCTTGTTAGATGGTAAAATTTAGAGATAATGTGTCTGGCATACTTAGTATATATATTCAATAAATGGTTAGTATTATCCTTATTATTTTCATTGGCATACAAAAATGTTTCATAAGTTGTGAAACTTCACATAAATGTCAAGTATCGTTAGCTATGCTTCAATTTTATCAGAAATCATACATGATACCCCTGGTCCTGTGCAAAGAAATCACACAGAACCTGGCTCTGCCTCAGGGTGGCAGCAGGTACAACACATGGGCAGGGTCCACAGCCTGCAGAAGAAAACCATCCAGCAGATACCTGAGTTCACCATATGCCTTGTCATTTAGAGGCATAGGCTGGGGGATTGTCATCATTGGGATGGAGAGGGAAGGAATAGCCTTAAGCATGTGCTTTACTGCAATGAAGAGCAGTTAATAAAATCCTTTTGGAGTAGCGCAAACGTTGGCCATTCAGTAGTAGGTGGAGAAGGGGGAAGTGTAGGCTGGGATTGTTTTTTGGTGTTCTGTGACCACACCATAGGCTACAATATGTTTTTAATAAGGAATTATTAATAAATGGACAATAACTGCTTTATTAAGCCTAAATTAAGGGCATGTTTGAGAGAATGAAGTACTATTAAAGACGGAATTCACTGATACTTTCTTATTATAAGCTATTACTTTTGAAATGTCAGGGCTCCATTCTGTCCAGGAGATCTTGGCTTTCAGAGGAACTCAAAATCCAAGCAAGAGACTAATCTATCTAAAGAGAAAATGATGGCCTTTCTGAAGGGTGTGCATAATGGTCACAAAAATGATGATAGCCAGCTAGAAATCTCATTCTCAGTTGGGCCAAAGGAAAAGGACATCCTGGGGAGGTTCTGCATCCAAGCCAAACATTGTAATCATTAATGTCTATTGTAAGCTTCCAACTGTTCACCAGGATGGCACTATGCAATTTACAGACATCACCTTATTTAATTCTGGTGACAGTTCTCTGAAGTAGTTATTATTAGTGTCACTTACAAAAGACTGCTGCTCAGAGAGATTCAGAAACATGCCTAACATTGCACAGCTAGCATTTGGTAGAATGAGGATTCCAACAAGGTCTGGCTGCCTGGCTCCAGAGCTGACACCCCAGGCTGACTGTGGCTATTCCTATGATATCACTGTATATTGTCCATTCTTGTTTTCAGGGTGTGTCCCCCAACACCTGTTCCTTACTTCTTCCTCAGTAACAGAACTCCACAAAATTTAGGTGGACATGTTGCTACTCAAAGTAAAGACACATTTCCCAGTCTCTCTGCAGCTACGTGGGGCCATATGACTAAGTATTGGGCAGCAGGATAGAAGATTGAAGCCATGTGTTCAATTTCTGGGAAGTGTCCTTAAAGGGAAGGGATGTGCCCTTCCCCTCCCCTTTGCTCTCTTTCCTTTTCCAGCTGCTTAGAATGCAGATATGATGACAAAAGTTGGAGCCATCATCTTGGGCAACAAGACAGAAACTGCTTATTAAAGATGGCAGAGGAGTAACATAGGAGTCTGGTCACTGACAATGGTGGAGCCATGGTAACAACCCTGGTCTAGCTCTCTCGCATTTAATGTGCATGATGGATAAACCTTAATGTACTGATCTGGGGTTTTCTGTCACTGAGCTGGATAGAATCCTATCCATTGCACTGGATATCTCCATTCTTTCCCCCATCTCTTCCTACTTAAAGTCATTGTTCTTTTCTGAATTATCTTCTTTTCCTCCCATATATTTCACCCAAATGGATTCAAATTACACATGTGTCATATTAAACAGATCACCAAAGGGACAGAAGGACAGCCTAGGACCTTTGGAGAAGGCAGGTGTGAGTTGGAGCCAAGGACTGGGCTCTTAAAGGCAATGTTCTTGGGCTTGGTCAGCAGAGAGGGATTAGTTCAAACCCAGTTCTTCCTGCCCACTTAGCCTCCCTGCCCATTTATGAGGCAAAATATGAATCTTGCCAACAAAATCTTTCCAAGAAAATAAATTCAAGTCATCCTGCTTCTCTGATTTCTCTCCTGCCATCATTCCCAGAAAGATGTACATGATGTGGCTGTCATGAAACATCTGTCTCTAATCTCACCCAAAAGTGCCAGGTTCCAGGCCAGACTAGACTGGACTTTTCCCTCCTGTGTGTGTCATCCTCGTTTATCTTCCAGGACATGTCCATCTGAGTATGGCTGCAAAGGGAAATGGTTCTTACATCTCTCATGGGAATGGTTCAAAGAGTTCCAGGATGGATGAGACCTAAAAGTTCTCTGAATCACTGAATCTTAAAGTTGGAGAAACTACAGAGGTCACTTTATCCAAAAAAGATGATGATCTTACAGTTGGATGAAGCAACCTAGTCAAGGCCAAATAGTTTTTTATTAGAGAATTGAGACCACTAACAATAATAATAACAAGAGAAACATTTAATTAGCTCTTGCTATGTGCCAAACCCTTTGCTAAGTACTTAACATGGACTATATAATTTAATTCTCACAACAACCCAATGAGATAGGTACCCAATCCAGAGGTTCAGAGAAATTAAATAACTTGCCTGATTTTATAAGATTTTTGAGTTAGGATTCAAACCAGAGTATCTTTGTTGCTTGAGGCTGAGCTCCGCTCTTTTTACAGAATCATGCTACCAATTCATTACTTGTGAAAACAAGACCATGTCACAATCTCCTTCTTCACAATTGAGCCAATTCAGACATCCTGTAGTCTCACAGAGTTGTTGTCATCAAGCTTATTCACAAACTGTGCTGTCGTTGGGACACCCAATGACCTTGACACAGATAATCCCCTCTGTGGAAGTCTAAAATCTACATCTGCAGAAAGGTTGGGCTTCACGTCTATCCACAGGCACCAACCTAAGCAACCACTTCCAAGGTTCAGGCAAAAGCCTGATGCCGGGATCGTCCCATCCCTTCACCCCCTCACTAGCTTATTCGGTCCTTCAAGAAGTGTTTATTCAGTCAAATAAAATTGTGTTCAGCATTAGGGATAAAGAACTGAACAAAAGAGATCTGGTGCCTGATTTTAAGGGACATTTCAGTGGGAAAGATGGACAATAAATACATAATTTCACAAACATTTAGTGGAAATTATGATAAACGCCACAACGGAAAAGTCCACACAAGTGTATAAAAGCAGCATACCTGGCAAGGAAGTGGAATGTGAGAAGGCTCTGAGATGGATAGAAACTTGGTAAATTCAAGAACCTGAAAGAAGCCAGGGTGCTGAAGACATAACTAGGAGTCAGACCATTTTAGGTCTAAGAGGCCATATTATATTGGACTTGATCCCAGGAGTATGGATGAGCCACTGGAGAGTTTTACACAGGCGAATGATGGAGTTTGATTTGCACTTATAAATAATCATTTTAGCTGCTAAATGCAGAAGACATCAATTGGAATGGAGGCAGAGAGGCCTCTCAAGCTGTCACAGTCACTCAAGTGAGGGGTGGTGAGTTTGCCCAAAGGAGGAGGCAGAGGAGAGAGACAAGTAGATGCATTTGGAATTGACAGGCCCTGCATGTGGGAGTGAAGAGCTCAGAAGAGCAGCCTTACCTAGAGACATAGGTTTGGGAGCTGTCATCCTGTAGATGGTATTTGAAACCACAAAAGTGAGTGAGATCTCCCAGAGGGAAGTAACGGGAGAAGAAAACGTGGTCTAGGATCAAAACCTGAGAACTTCTACAATTAAAGATCAGACAGAAGGAAAAGATCCATCAAAGGAGACAGAAAATAAATGACCAGAGAAGCAGGAAGCCAGCCAGGAGTGTGTGGTGTCACAGAAGGCAACAGAATGTTCCAAGAAGGAGGGAATGGTCAGTGGTATGAACATGCCACATGGACAAGAAAAATGAAAAATCTTTCTTCATCTTTGAAGCTTCCAGTTTGGTGACCACATGGAAGTACTGGGAAGATGTCATGACAGGGCAGGACAAGGAAGCTCCTCCCCAACCCTTCCCCCAGGCATCTCCTCCAGTTCATTTGGCTGTTGCTCTATCCTTTATAATAAACCAGTAAGCCAGGCACTGGTCTAGAGACTTCTACTCAAAGCAGAAGTCCAAAGGCCAATATGTCAATACCATCTAGAAGTATGTCTATTATATATTGCCTTTAAATCTATGATGGCAGTGCTCCCAAAATGTTGCTACTAGGAGTCATTCAGGGATTGATTAAGGAAGATAAATCAGATGCGGAAGAAGACGTGCCAGGATCGTCCCATCCCTTTACCCCCTCACTAGCTTCCCCCTCTGTGGAAGTCTAAAATCCACATCTGCAGAAAGGTTGGGCTTCATATAACTAATGTTCATAAAATGATCATTATTTGGCAACCACCTTTGTGGTTGCATATGTCCCAGAGCCAAAAAGCTAAAGGGTAAATTTTGAATCAGATGAGGATGATAATAATGATCATTTTATGAACATTAGTTATTTAAAAGGAAACATAATATATTTAGAAATTTTTAAGATTCAAAAAAATAAAACATTGCAAGCTAAAGTTTATAGTTAAAATATTTTTAAGTATTTCTGTTAATTGAAGAATTTGAAAGAGACCTAGAGAAACTATTGTATAAGAATTTATATTTTTGAATATTAGTTCCTGAAGATGACTTCATTACTAGAGAAACTTCCCAGCTCAAGGACATATATAATAGCATTGGTTCTTATTTTTTAACCTGGTTGACAATACCTGGAAGTGTATTATAAACTTTAGAATGTCATTTTCCTGACATATCTAAATATATATCTTACTGAATGAGGGCTCTGCTTAAATGTCATTCTTGAATAAGGATTAAAATAAATCCACTATGATACATTGTTGCTTCATGATCAAAGACTATACTATGTCAGTATTTTAATGTGGCTACTTTTAGCAAAATTTGAGGCAAAAAGCTTATAAATAGGGCGCCTGGGTGGCTCAGATGGTTAAGCGTCTGCCTTCGGCTCAGGTCATGATCTCAGGGTCCTGGGATCGAGTCCCGCATCGGGCTCCCTGCTCCTTGGGAGCCTGCTTCTCCCTCTGCCTTTCTCTCTCGCTCTGTCTCTCATGAATAAAAAAAAAAAAAAAAAAAAAAAAAATCTTTAAAAAAAAAAAAAGCTTATAAATATTAACTTCTTTATAATTTTAATAATTTCTAGAAATTCTTGATCTCCTGAAGGTAAAATCATCTATGAGAACAGTGTCTAAATTCAGTGCTTGTTACGAAGTACGTGTTCTTTTTCCAATGCTTGTGATAATATCAGCCATACAGACTTTGACTAATTAGTCCAAAATGTGAATTAAACAGCCCAAAAAAAAATAATGGTGCCCATTGTGTAGAGCACATATTACTGACTTTAGCAAAAGCCATTTCAATAAAGTGGTAAGTATTAAAGCCAACTTGGAGTGAAATCCAGAGTGAATTGGAGGGAAGGATGTAGGGATGACCATTTCTACAGACCCTTTTTCATTTTAGACTTCACCTGAATTAACTCTGGCTCACAATCTTTTCAGGGTCAACCTAATTCTCGCCTCAGTCCCATAGGAGGAAGATGTTAGAAGATTGGAACCAAAACCCCCTGGCTCTAGTCCAGCCCTGAGACTAAGATAATGATTAGAGAAGTAAAAAGTACTAAGTCTAAATTTATATGAACTGGGTCAATATTTTTTAGAACCTTGCAATATTAAATTATCTTATAAATGTTACATGTAGGCTTGGGAATGGTAATTTTCTAACAAGCTAGGAGTTGACTACAGGGTCAGAATAATAGGCATTATTTGATGCTAAGAGAGCTGGGACAAGGAGGTGTGAAGGAAGTCAAGGTGTGAGTAGTGGGAGCAAAAAGGGTTAATAGAAGGGCCTGCCAAAGACAAGAAGTAATCAAGTAGGAATAAAATGGTCGAGCCTAGAGACTGAGGATCAAGATAGCTGATGACGCTTGACCAGATGAAGAGGTGGAATCCAGGGTGTGGGATTCAGGAGTGAAAAATTCGCATAAATGTTAGGTGGCAGGCACCTGGGTAGCTCAGTCAGTTAAGCATCCGACTCTTGATTTCGGCTCAGCTCATGGTCTCAGGGTCATGAGACTGAGCTGCACGTGGGGCTCCATGCTCAGTGCAGAGTCTGCTTGAGATTCTCTCCCTCTCCATCTGTCCCTCCCCCTGCTCATGCTCTCTCTCTCAAATAAAATTAATTAATTAATTAAATGTTAGTTGACTAGAGTGGGAGGAGTTACCAGACCTCCTTTTAACCGTATGGACACAGCCTCAATATTTCTTCCACCCACTCTATGAAGTATCATTAGTCTCATTTTACATGAGATAACTTGCCTTGGGCCATACAGCCAGTGAGGGGCAGACCCAGGATTCAGCCCCAGGTGACCTGATCCAGGACTCACTACAATACTCACTCACTGTAATAAGTGAGCCCAGCCAACCTACCTCTCCTCCTGGTGTGATGTACTATCATTTATAGGTGGAGGCTTCATTGCTCCAGGCCTTCTACTCTAGTTTCTTAATCATACCAATTTCCATGGTTAGGGGCCAGGGGCATAAAGCAGTCTTCACGAGATTACTGCAAAACTCTCTCTGCCCTACTCCTGCTTCTGATCTAGCAAGCTAGCAGAAAGTTCTTCGGTTTAGCTGTCCTGATGAAAAATCTCTCCATTATCTTAAAATCATCTCTCTATGGGAACTGAACACCCAAAGCATCTCCAAAGGGAAACCAGGACTACCAGTTGATTAGATCCTGAAATTAGATCCTGGAAACGCACCCCACCTCCTTACTTTGTGTGGCTGACAGCAGCATTTTGTCCTGGATGTTTAACTCCCCCAGCTAGTATAGATTATGCCATGCAGAAGACCAAGGAAGGACAGCAGGTCTCCAACACATGTGGTTGCGAAACACTGCCAACTGAGCAACTTTTGTCCTCATTCACTGTTCCAGACACACAGGATGGCTCCTGGCCTCTGACTGCAAACAGCTGACTCAGCACATACTGACAGAACAGAGAGTCACCTCAAACTGTGGGTGCATGTGCATCCAAATGTGTGCATCACTGTGTGTGTTTGAATCTTTGTGTGCATCTGAGAGAGGACTTATAAATGTCCCAACCCTGAATGCTTATTCCATCTTACCTGCCACTTTTAGGCACATGCTGGAGCATAAGAGAGAAGTGAAGCAAGATGCAAATAAGATCATTCCCCTGAGTGTCAAGCAACGTGAAACATGATGTTTGGAGACCAATTCAGTTTGTTTTTATCTTTATTTCAACTGGAGCTCTTCCATTCCCACATGCCCCAGGGATGAAGGGCAGAGCCCCTGTGGGGACTGCTGGAGCTATTTTCCCAGTTGCTAAGCAGTATCAGTCCCACTTCATGGATGGTGAACTCATACTGGTGCTGTGGCAGATCTGGGATTAGCTTTACAACAACCAGAAAAGGGGGGGGGGCGGTTGTGTGTGTGCAAACAGCACACATGAGCAGTGACAAAGTGATGAAGGATGCCTAGAGCCATGAGGAGCAGTAAAAACAATGAGTGCCATTTTAAGGATCTACTCTATGCCAGGTATTAGGCTAGGCACATGAGTTCACTGAAATAGGGAGGACACAAACAGGGGAGGCGGCCACATGAGAACAGATGCCTGCCATTCACTGTTGTATTTGCCTCACATGGTGCCTGGCACATGCTATGAGTTGAGAAATTATTATTCAAATAAGTGAGTCACAGTATTTGAGAGCAGGAAAGAGCCACCATCTGATCCAATTCTGTCATCTACTATCCGAGACAATCTTTTGGAGGAAATCCATATAAACCCTCAGTCTATCCCTCATACACATCTGACTTACATTTAGAAGGCCCACACAGGAAAGCTGCAAATAGAGGAGGCTCTGGCCCGCCGCTCCCCATTGCAGAGGACCAAAACAACTACTGGCAATCAAGAAGAGAAGGTGGGAACCATGCCTGATTGCAAAGATTTGCCTTGGCCCTTCATTCCCACTCCTACCACCCCCTAGCCCAAGCCCTGAGGCCTCAGGATCTTAGCAATTCCCCCTTCCTCCTTTCTCCTGCTGTTTCTCTTCCAGACCATTATGATAACACAGCAGCAATGGTTTCTCTTCCTGCAATTAGTTCCTTCCCAAGAGGCTGCCCTAGTCTCTCCCAGCCCCCACCAAGCAGCCCTCCTTCTCCTGCAGGCTCCTCCCCACCACCTGGTTTATCCAACCTCCTCTCCCACAGCCCCCATCCTGCATGCTGCTCCTGCCAGACCAGGACTCTTTGCACCCGCCACACACATCTTAACCAGACCCAACCGTGAGCCTTTGACAAATGCCCCCAGTCTTCCCTTGGTCAAACTGCAGTCATTACTTCTGCATAAGACCTCCTCCTCCAAGAAGCCATCCTTCTCCATTCTCTTCCAGGCTGGTAATCTTATTTTCATCTGGATTTCCAGGAATTTTTTTTTAACTGTGGTAAAATTAACAACATAAAATTTATCATTTTAACCATTTTTAAGTGTACAGTTTAATAGCATTAATATATTCACACTCCAGAACACTTTTGTCTTCCTAAAACTGAAACTCCACACCCATTAAATAATAATTCCCCATTTCAGTCCCTGACAACTCCCTCCTCTCAGTTTCTGACAACTACCATTTCTGACTTATAAATTTGACTACTCTGGGTACCTCATATAGGTAGTCTCATACAATATTTGTCTTTTTGTGTCCAGCTTATTTCACTTACCATAATATCTTTAAAGTTTGTTCATGTTATAGCACATTTCAGATTTTCATTCCTTTTTAAGGCCAAATAATATTCCATTGTATTTTGTTTATCTGTTCATCTGCTGATGGGCATTTGGATTTTTTCCACCTTTTGGCTATTACAAATAATGCTACTATAAACATTGGTGTACAAATATCTGTTTGAGTTCTTGTTTTCAATCCTTTTGGGTATATACCCAGGAGTGAAGTTGCTGGATCATTCAGTAATTCAATGTTTAATTTTTTGAGGATCCATTATATCGTTTTCCACAAGGCTGAACAATTTTACATTCTCATCAGCAAAGCACAAGTGTGCCAATTTCTCTATATCCTTACTACACTTGTTATTTTTGGGTTTTGTTTTGTTTTTATAATAGCTATTCTAATGGGTGTGAAGAATAGCTATTCTTTTTTTTTTTTTTTGTATTTTATTTTATTTTATTTTTTTTATTCTTATGTTAATCCCCATACATTACATCATTAGTTCTAGATGAAGTGTTCCATGATTCATTGTTCGTGCACAACACCCAGTGCTCCATGCAGAACGTGCCCTCCTCAATACCCACC
>NW_028065831.1:0-14763 GCF_054177405.1 Leptonychotes weddellii
ACCACACATTGCACACACACACACACACACTACTACCACCACACACCACCACACACTGCGCACACACACACTACTACCACCACACACCACCACACACTGCGCACACACACACACAAACTACCACCACACACTGCACACACACACAACCACCACACACTGAACACACACACTGCCACACACTGTACACACACAACACCATCACCACACACCACCCACACATACCACCACATACTTCACACACACACACTACCACCACCACACACCACCACTCACTGCACACACACAACACCATCACCACACACCATCCACACATACCACCACGAACACCACCATACCACACACCACCATCACTACCACCACCACCACCACACTGCACACACACACTACCACCACCACACACCACCCACATATACCATACATGCACACCACCACCACATCACCCATATACACTGCACAGACACATCACCACACAACACCCACACACTGCACACACACCACCACCACCACCACCACATACCATACACATTGCACACACACATACACACCACCACTACTGGCACCACCACATACTGCCCGCACACATGCACATGTCACCACACATACCTGAAACACATACACCACGCATGTATGCACACATTGCACACTCATGTACCATCTCCCACTCATAAGCCACTCCCCATCTAGTTCAGACCTTGGTCTCTCCAGCAGAGCATCATCATGCAGGGTAATGCTGGGTTTCCCATGCCCTGTGCACGTGGGGTGGACCCTGAAGGTAAGGACTTAGTTGGGCTGTGAGCTATTCAGGAAGAAAGTGTGCTTTGGAGTCAGTCTCAGGAATTGGCCTCCCCCATGAGGCAGGAGCTGAAGGAGTCCAGGGAAGGGCTCAGGTCCAAAGCAGAGTACATCGCTATTGGTGCTTGGGTCTGAGGGACCCCTCCTGTGGATCTTGAGATGACTGGGAACTTAAAGTATAGCTAAAGGCCAAATATCAGAAGCCAGCAAAAAAAAAAAAAATAGAGATTCAGCATATGTCAACTGTGCCCACATCCTTGTGCCATTTTGCCCAAAGGGAGATGAGCCGTGGCTTTGGGCCATGGAGGAGTTAGGAAAGGGAAGGGGAGGTCAGGGGAAGGCAGAATGGGGAAGAGCAGAGGACTGCAGGGGTCAGCATGGGCTTGGGGTTCTTGAGGGAAAGGAGGAGTGTGGGAGGTGAGAAAGAGGAGGCTGGCAGAATCAGATGTTGGAACTCAGGCAGGGTCTACTGCTAACAGGAGATTCACCCAAAGGGAAGCTCAGGGGAGAGGCCCAGTGCCTGCTGTGATAGGGGGTCAGCAGGAGCCTCTTGCAACCTATGGCCCACGCAAGGGAGGAGGAACTGAATTGAGATCCAGCCAGTCAGGAGCATCTGAAGATGGAACCGTATGGTCTGCCAGGCCACAACCATCAGGGGCAAGAGGGGCTCCGGACATGAACCTGGCAGACATAGCATAGTGGATGGTGCCTGGGGAGGGTCAGTGACATGTTCCTTATTTCATACAAAGGGTCCATGAATTGCAAGACCACAGAAGTACCTTCCAGCACAAACACTGACCAGGAGAGGCAGTGTTTGGAGTCCTTTAGAGTACCCCTTGCCCTGTGAAAAGCAGCAGCAACAGTGGGCTGATGAATGAGCTTCTACTCCAAGGGCCAGACAGCTGCCTTCCCTGCTGACTTAGCACAGGGAAAGCTGCCCGGGCAGAAATGTTTCTAAGAGAAGAAAAACATGAGTCTCATGGGCCAATCTGATAGTGTGGGATATCATGATGGAGTCAGGTTTAAGAGGGGCACAAGGGGTGGGGGTGGAAGCTCCAGGCTTGAGGACCTAGTCAGAGCATGAGACTCACAACTCCAACCAAGTCCTAACCAGAGATCCCCTGGAAGGTGCTGTTTACTCTTCTGGGGAGCATAGAACAGCCACTGCCTGGAAAATCAGCAGCAGGACAAACATGCTTCAGGCCAAGGAGCAAATTTTTGTTGATGGCCTATCAGGCACCTGATGGTTGGCCCATGTTAATTCTGGGATTTATGTTTCCTGGTTCCCATATGAGGAATCTGAGAACCAACAGAAACCCCGGACAGCTACTGGGGGAAGGCAGGATGGACCTGCCAGGCCTGTCTTGCCTGTACCTACCGCCTCCTTGGCCCCTTCACACCTCCTCTTTCTAGCATCTCCCTAACTTGGAGGCTGGGAGTGTGGGGTTTCCCAGAGGTTTCCTAGAGAGATGGTGTACTGAAGTTCTCCAGAGAAACAGAACCAGTAGGATATCTACATTCACTATAAGGAATTAACTCACATGGTTATGGAGGTTTGCCAGTCCCAAATCCACAGACCCAGTATTCCAGTTTGAGCCCAAAGGCCAGAAGCTACAGAGAGCCGATGTTGCAGTTTGAATGCCTACAGGCAGGAAGAATTCTCTTTTGCTCAGTGAGGGTGAACCTTTTGTTCTATTTAGGCCATCAACTGATTGGATGAGGCCCACCCACACTAGGGAGCGTAATCTGTTTTCCTCAGTGTATAGATTTAAATGTTAATCTCATCTGGAAACACCCTCAAAGACACACCCAGAATAACATTTGACCAAATATTTAGACACCCTGTGGCCCAGTCAAGTTGACACATAAAATGAACCATCATGGGTGGAGTATATTTTGGTGGGGCAGGGGCCAGTGGTATAGCCACGGCAGCTGCCTAGTCATGAGGCTCAGTATCTCTGAGCCTCAGTTTTCTCATCTGTATAAGGCATGCTGTGAGCATGAGAGACGTTTTACTGGATTGGTGCCACCCATCATCTCATGACATGCTTAGCCTATGGATTGGTGCCACCCATCATCTCATGACATGCTTAGCCTATGGCATTGCTCTGTCAGGCTCGCGTTGCTCAGTCTCAACTGTCCCTCCCAGAAGGGAGCCACACAGGCAATGGTAGTAATGTTCCCAAGCACTCACCCTCTTTTTCTTGGCCATGATTACTGCAAACCACCTGTAGCTGATGTCTGCAGAGCTGAGGATGATACACTGTGGTGCTCCTTGGGGCCACAGAGCCACAAGCCTATGGATTCTCTGAGGTCTCTGTGACCTCCAGTATTACTCGGTTCCCCAGAGGCTGACTATCTAAGGGCAGAAGAGCCAGTGAGTTATAAGTAGGGCTCAAAACACTGGCATTTGCTGTGTGGAGAGAGAGATGGGGGTGCTTCCCTCCTCTTTATTTTGACATGTCCTGGTCTTGACTCAGTATCCAACCCCCAGGCCTCCGAGCTGGCTGGGGAGGTGATTCCAGTGGGACGCTGTTCCCACATCTCATGTCTTGACATGCTCCTAAAACCAAATTAAGTGGAAGAACACCAGGCTTCTTAATTATGTGGCAAGATTTAAAGCAATTTGAAAACCAGCTACATGAAACTGTCAGAGTGGAATAGATGTCAAACTGGCAAAAGAAACAACTAATTGGGATCAGATTTCATGGCATCCTTTGCTCACACTCACCTGTGCCAACAAGACAAATGACTTGCTGGGGAATCAGATGAGTTCCAGGGCCCCGTGAATGTGCTGGACACTGCCATCCTGGACAGAAGGCTTCTTGTCCATACAACCATCTCCAGACTGCAGTTTTCCTACTAGGTGGGGCACAAATGTGTATAAGCCATATTCCTCCCCCAGGGGTCCTATTGGGAGTTGGGACATATACATAGGAAGCAGTTGTAGGAGATGAAGCCATGTGCACAGAGCAGAATTCCAACCAAAGGCAGCCAGAGGCCAGCTTTCTGAGGCCTAGCTAGCCAGGGTCTTCCTGTGCTATATTTCTTTACCCACATCCAACATAGTCCCTATCCCACCTGCTGACCTTGCTTTCTCTCTGGGTCCCTAGCACCAGAGCCTGGTGCAGTGTAGGTGGGAAAGAACATTTGTTGAATGGGTGGATGGGTGGAGGGCTGACTGGATGGTTGTGTGGGTGGGTAGATGGATGGATGGATGGATGGATGGATGGATGGATGGATGGATGGATGGATAAATGGATGGTGGGTAAGTGAGTGGGTGGTGGTGAGTGGGTGCCATGTCATTGAGTGGAGTGTGACTTTCCTTCTGTAGGGTAGAGGCTCTCTCTCCTTTAGGGCTTATCTGGTACTGGGGATCCTTTGTTCTCTATCTCTGAAAGGCTGAAGTCAGGTAGATTCTTGGTTATATGGGGTTGGGGGATGCTGAGTAATTTAGACCAGATCCTTTTCATATTATGGTGCTCAATTTATTGACAAGTAAGCTGGAAGCCCCATATCCCACTTCAGGGCAGCTGAGCATGGGGTCCCTGGTTTTCAGTGAGGGAAATATAGTGTGGGGGGAAGGTCTTTAAATTCAGTATAGGAAGCAGGAGACGGCACAGGGGAATAAACTCGCAGAAGCAATGTATTTTGGATTCTGGCTTGCAGGCTAGGGAGGGCCTCCTAAACCTGTCTTATTTCCCATGAGATCCAGAAGAGAGCAGGCTTCTAAGGTGCGAGGTTCTCTGGGCCTGCCCTTCCTCTTCCCAAAGCCTATCAGGCTGTCAGCCTCCAGTGGGAACTGAGAGGCTCTGTGGGCCTCTCACACAGTGGTCACACAGTGGTCTGGGTGCTACTCCTTCCCTCCCCTCAGTGTCATGGGATGTCAAGTGCCAAGTCCAGCCGGCCAAGGTCACTTGTTTTGGTGATGAGAAGGGGAAAAGGCTGAATTGATTGGCTTTTGTGAACAGCTGCACAAGGAGGACCTCCTCTGCTCCAGTGACCCCCAGGTGTGGAATCTTGGGTCATAAGGGAAAGGATAGAGGTTTTGTAGCCAGACACTGGCTGATAACCCACCTCTGCCAACACTGTGCGGTGTGATCTCGGGCATATCACTTAACCTCTTTGGACCTCAGTTTCATCATCTGTAAAACTGGAAATGGCAACATATATTTAGGAGGTTTCTATGAAGGACTGAAGACGTATTTCATAGAAAACAATTCTAGCACATGGTGGGCTCCAAGTAACAGCTTGTTTACTACTGTTCTCTCAATGCAAGTAGTTTCTGTGTGAGCCAGACCTCTATTACCCAAGTTCTCCCCTGTTACAGAACACACAGAGCATGATAATGTTCTCAGGGCACACGGGGTACATGGAGACAGAAGGTGTCAGGACGGATGTCTTCTGTAGGCGTCCCTCTTTCTGCCCACTGGGAGCCATTTCTGGCAGACCCACACTCCTTCAGGGCAACTCTGAGCCAAAAAGCCTTGCCTGGGAGCTTACGTGGAACCCGACAGCATCCTTCCTGTCTTCTAGACCCAGTCTTCATCCAGTCTGGGTTCTACACAGTGTCCCTCCTTCCTGCTGTGACCTCCTCAGCACCCAGCACACATCAGGGGCACAGAAGAGGCAGTTCATTGTACTGACCACTCGTAAATACCTCCTGTGTGCCAGGTGGTAGGTAGGGCCTTTTGCATACACTATCACGAATCCTTAAAATTATAATAGAGGGAGTTCCTCTGCATTACAATGAGTAACCAGAGGCTCAGAGAGATTAAATTAATTTTCCCAAATTCACACAGCTAGGAAGTGGCAGATCTGGATTTTTTCTTTCTTAAATATTAGATTTAAAAAATTGTGGTAAAATACGCAACAAAAAATTTACCATCTTAACCATTTTTAAGTGTATAGTTCGGTGGCAGTAAATACATTTACATTATTATCCATCTCCAGGACTTTTTCATTTTCCCAAAATGAAATTCTATACCTATTAAGCAACTCTGCATTACCCTCCCCTCAGCTACTGGAAACCACCATTCTACTTTCTGTCTCTATAAATTTGACTGTTCTAGGTACCTCATGTAAGTGGAATCATTCAGTATTTGTCTTCTTATGACTGGTTTCTTTCACTTAGCAAAATATTCTCATGGTTCATCCATGCTTTGCATGTGGCAGGATTTCCTTCCTTTTTATGGCTGAATAATATTCCATTGCATGCAATCACCACATTTTGTTTCTACATTCATATGTCACTGGACACTTGAGTTACTTCCCTTTGGTGATTGTGAATAATGCTGCTATGAGCATGGGTGTGCACATATCTCTTCAAGACTCTGCATTCCATTCTCTTGGACATATACTCAAAAGTAGAGTTGCTGGATTCTATTCTATTAATTCTATTTTTAATTGTTTGAGAAATCTCCATACTGTTTTCCACAGTAGCTGCACCATTTTACATTCCCTGTAGGGCTCCAATTTCTCTATATCCTCACCAACACTTGTTATTTTCTGTATTTGTTTTTGTTTTGACAGTAGCCAGGCTACTATCCTAATGGGTGTGAGGTGGTTTTGATCTACATTTCCCTGATGATGTACGCTGGAAGCAAGGAAAGCAAACCCAGACAAATGTCTTTCTCTTGGAGCTCTCATGTTGTGGGTGAGCTGTACCTGCACCGAGGGGTGGGCTGGTTGTGAAGGGTCTGAGCCAGAGTAGCACTTGGCACTGGTGTTCTTAGAGGTTCTTGTGATGGAATGGGCCCTCTTGTTTACTTCCCTCATTTCCTTGTGGGTGCTCAAGCACCTTGTCCATAATGCACACTGCATAGAGGAGTAATGATATCACTGTGCTCCTGAGGCAACTCTCTGGGCAGGGAGGTGGTGGGCACAAAGGGGCTGAGGACAAGCCTGACTCAGCTGCCCTCTGGGCCACCCCAGATGTGCCCTCAGACCATTTTAGGCTTAGTTCCTCAGACACAAATTGGGATTAGAAAAAACGTCTGTCATCCTGAGGACTGAGGGAGTTCAGGGTGGAAGAGCTTTGAAAACAGAGCAACGAGGAGGCAGCTCTCCCATTCCTCAGCTCTGATTTGCCAGTTGTTGCCTGTCCCCTTGCTGGCCTCCTCCCCTGCCAGAGCTCTGATGGTGGCACTCCACATTCCTCATCTGTCTTGACTCTCAGCCACGCTGATGACAGTGGTCCATCATCTTTCCCAGTGCAACCTGATTATGTAACTATCCAGCTCAAAGCCCTGAACTAGCTCCCTGATGTCTCAAGGCAAAGTTCTTTAAAAGCCCCAAGGTGCATAACTCCTGTGGATCACATGAAAGTAGTAGCCCCTGCCAGGCTTTTTCACCTGCTGGCCTTCCCTCAAACCACATGCCCTGCTGTGTACCTAAGATGGAGAGGAGAATGCCTTTAACATTCCTTCACTTTTACTGTTCCTATACCTGGGCTGTCCCAACCCCATTTTTCATTTGTGGGCACCCACCATGCTGTACTGTATTGCCCCTGGATGGAGAGCTCCCTGAGGGATGGGATCTGTGTATGCCCAGTGCCTGGCACACAGCATGCCCTTGATGGGAAAGGAGAGGAAAAGAATGGAGAGAGAGATGGCAGAGTGGATGAGTGGCGGAATTGTGGAGTTATATCTTTCACTATTAATATATAGATGAAGTAGTTCTATACAATTTTAATAAAAAAGATTCTAAAAACACAAAAGCAGACAGTCCCCCAGTGGTTTCTGCCTCATGGAAGGAGCTGAAGTACACTGATATGATTACCTATCTGTCTCCCTATTGAGTGTTTTGTTAATGCAGGTGTCATGCCTTATTCATCTTTGTTCCTTGCAGCCTAGAGCAGAATCAGGAATTTGAGGATGCTTAGAGACATTCTTTCCCAGTGGAGAGAAAGGGAAGTAGTAATGTGTGTGTATGAGTTTGAGTGTGGTATTGTGATATAATAACAAATATATATTTGGTCTTTATCCCACATTCCTGGCACAAGAGCCCCTAAAATGCTTCTAAATTCCTGAGTGATAAGGGTGAGAGGAGCATCTTTTGTTTTTCATAACAAACCCCTTTCAACCACACTTGTGTTGATACTAACAAAGGGATATTGGAGAATGGAGGCTGATGGACAGAGGACAAACCATGTGATTGGAGGCTTGGAGCTTTCAGTCCCACAGTCTGACTTACAGTGAGGGGAAAGGGGCTGGAGATTGAGTTAATCACTGATGGCCAATGATTTGATCAATCGTGCATATGTAATGAAACCTCCATAAAAACCCTAAGCAACAAGGCTTTGGAGAGCTTTCAGGTTGGTGAATGCATCCATGTGCTGGGAGGGTACCGCATCCCAAACTCAAAGGGGACTGGAGTTCCTGTGCTCAGGATCCATCTGGACCTTGCTCTATGTACCTCTTCACTTGGCTGTTCATTTCTATCCTTTATCATACATTAATAATAGTCAGTAAAGTATTAACCCTGAGGTCTATGAACTGTTAGAGTAAATTATCGAATCTGAAAGGGAGGGAAGTCATGCAACCCCTGATTTGTAGCTAAGTGAGAAAGAAGTGTGAGTACCCTGGGACCCACAACTTGCTACTGGTGCCTGAAATGGGACAGTCTTGTAGAACTGAGCCCTTAATGTGCAGGGTCTGTGCTGAGTTCGGTAGTTAGCATTGGAAATGGATTAAATTATAAAACACCCAGTTGACATCTACAGAGAATTTGAGAATTGATTGGAGTGGAAAACCTACACATTTGGTGTTAGAAGAGTTGTGAGTAGAGAAACAGATCCTATCCTAGAGTGGGTTTATAAGAGGATGTGTGTGGGGTTGTTGGAGTACATGTTGTATATGTGTGGCTGGGTTATGCTGCATCAACAAACAGCCTCCCATGTCTCAGTGGCTTTACTTACACAAGAATTTCCCAGGCTAACAGAAGCCCCATCTTGACTTGTCCTTTATCACAGAGACAGATGGAAAGAACTGTGATAAATTGTGTACTTCCTCTTAGCATTTCTGCCCAGAAGTGACACACATTATTTTACCTCATTTTTTATCGTTCAGAGCATGTCCTGTAGCCTCACCTAATTCAAAGTGGGAAGGGTAGCATAGTCCTTCCAGAAAGAGTGGAGAGTGGAATACTATGAGCAGCCCAATGGGCTACCAATGGGGATATGAGTCATTGGGATTAGCTGGAAGGACCTTCTCTCTTCTCTCAACATCAGGGAATAGTGGCAGCATCCAAGATTCAGACATTCAGGCTGGGAAGCACAGTTTGGAAAGGCTGAACACTCCACCAGTCTTGGACATGCCATCAACCTCTCCTCCTTGGCTAGAAGTTTGGACACTCTCCAAGGGGCCTGTGTTAAATAAAATGTCAATTTCAAAATAACACTAATTTTGGATATCCCAAGAGAAGAGTCCATTTCACAAGTTAGTCTTGGGGATGTCTCCAGGGGCAGGTGTGGGAGGAGCAATGGGAGGCAGTAGGGACTGCCAGGGACGGGAGCCCATAGTCTTCAGGACTGGACAATCAGCCACTTTCTAACTCCGTAGCCTTGGGAAGCTAATCCATGTTATATGCTATGCTCATCTATAAACTGGGGCTGATGGCCATGCCCACCCTCTGAGTGGCTGTGGAAACTGAATAAGATCATGCCTGGACAACACTTAGCAGGAAGCCTCACCCAGGGCAGGTGCTTACCATGATGCTTACTGCTGGCCATCATCACAGCTGAACCCATTCTATCCTTTGCTAGCTGTGTGAGTGTAGACAGGTGCTAAAATGTTTTTTTTTTAGTGCACAACTCTCTCACTGAAAAGTGGAGATGATCATACTTTCACCCCAGAGTTGAAAGTTTCTGAGGCCTGGACAGATGCTCAGTGAGTATAGGGAAGGTGCAGGGTGTGTGCGCGGAGTGCAAGCAGAGGTGGGTGGTTCTAGGGAGGTGTGTGGTGTGCGAGTGGAGCACAAGCAGGGGTGGGTGAGGTGCAGCCTCGGGGGGGTGGCACTTTATACCCACATCTGTGCAGGTGTCAATTCAGAAATGGTTTTGTACTTTTCCTTAATTGGGACAGTGCTTTCCCTTTTATTACAAAAATATCTCCCTGGGAGCCAGCTGTAACTGGCCAGTGTCTTTGTGGACAGGCACACCCCTCTCCTGAGTGTCCTTCCTGGGTGATGCTCCAGCTGGAATGATGGAGGTGGAGAGGGCCCTTCACGACAATGGCATCTTCTTCTCCCCTCTAGTCCACACAGAACCAAAGAATTCTCAACAAAGAGGGTACAGGAATGAGGCCATTAATTTTAGAGTGCTGAGAAACCAGGACTGGTGCCTTCATTAGAAAGTTCAAAACTGCATTTTATTTCCATTTTGATGAGATTTTTATGAGTTAGAAGAGATGAAGTTGAATCCCATGAGTGTAATGGACCCCAAAAGATCACAGATACAGGATTGAATCCAACAAACCATGAGGAGTTTAGTAAATTAATTAAATTTAAGAAAATAATGAAAAAGTTTTTGCCACTAGATTAAAATTTCTAAATGTCTTAAAAAGGCAATGGCAATTCTCATTCATGAGAAATTACAGTTACACCAACAACTGCCCCCTCTTCCCAACTCTTTCTCATGTTTGTTTTACAAAGCTGCATTGGTGAGAGAATACCTGCCTTGGGGTGGGTTAGGGTCAGGGCAGAGAGAGCTTTTCCAGAATGATTCTTGCAAGGTCCTGACCTTTCAGCTCTGGAACGCATGAATGCTTTGCCTACCAACAAGAATTAGGAGCATTTGGTCAGAACAGTTTTGAGTTGGGATTGGTGTAGGAGAAAAGTTGACCAGTTACACAAGGGACCACAGAAAATTGGTCCTGGGGGATGTGGATGCAAAAAGCCCAGTTGATAAGGAGAGATTTGTTTGAGAGCTGTGGTTCAGGAGGCAGCCCTTCTGCCTAGAATCCCACTGTAATCTCTGGGCTTGACATCATCCACACATGTTTGTTCCAGGAGAAGGTCATGGTAGCAGGTGGCTGGAGGTTTCATGTTGAATAAGTACACGCTTTGTGCTAGACACTGTACATGTATAATCTCATTTAATTCAATCAACAACCAAACTGTGACCTAATTAGGGGCCTGGTTACTGCTACATTACAGAGGAAAAACACAACTGTGGTGATGTGTCTCATTTCAAGTTCAGATCACAATCCTCAGTGAATGCTTAATTCTGCCCAGCAATCATATTAGTAGGCAAACTTTTGCTGTAAAAAACCAGATGGTGAATATTTTAGTCTTTGTGGGCCATGTGGTCTCTGCTGCAATTACTCAGCTTTGTTGCTATTTTCTGGAAGCAGCCATGGACAACATAGGAATGAGTAAGTGTGGCTGTGTTCCAATAAAACTTTATGTGTAGCAACTGAAATTTAAATTTCAAATATTTTCACATACTACAAAATATTACTTTTCTTTTCTTTTTGTTTTCCCCCCTATCATTTAGAAATGTAAAAACCATTCTTAGCTTTGGGGGACCATATTTGGTCCGAGTGCCCTTGTTTGTTGACTCCTGCTGTAGACCATTCCCTCTCCATACCTTTTGTATGGATTTCATAACCTATTCTTGCAAACCTCCTCCACCTCTTCCCACATCTTCCTACTTCACTGAGAGGAGAGAAACAATCAGAACCCCACCTATCACCTGTACCCACACTCTTGCCCTACCTGGACACTTTCTTAAAGTCAGTCCCACTTCTTGTGATGGAGATTTCACCTTCTCTGTGTACTCAAGGAAGTCATTCCAGCAATGCTTACTTCTCTCCTGGATTATATCTCTAAGCATTCCATTGTGCTGTCATTTCTGTTTCTCTATAAACAAACAAATGCAATTGTCTTCCTCACACCAGCTTTATCAGTTGCCTTCCCATTTCTCTGGTCCCACTTACAGCAAAACACTGACTTTTCTTGGGGGGAAGAGCAAGATGGCGAAGGAATAGGAGACCTGGATTTCATCTGGTCCCAGGAATTCAGCTGGATAGGGATCAAACCATTCTGAACACCTACGAACTCAAAAAGAGATAAAAGAAAAGAATAGCAACAACTCTCTGAACAGAAAAGCGACCACTTTCTGGAAGGTAGGATGTGCGGAGAAGTGAATCTGAGGTGATATTCGGGAAAATAGACGGCGGGGGAGGGGGCCTCCGTCCACCGCTTCTGGCAAGTGCTAGAGCCGCAGAGCACAAAATCAGAACTTTTAGAAGTTGGCTCCACTGAAGGATGGGGGTGGAGCCCTCACTGGGACAGTGTGGTCTCAGGACCCTTGGGGTCACAGAAAGACTGGAGAAGCCTGAGTGTGGCAGAGCTCCCAGGTATTGGAGCAGGAAGCCAGCTGCAGAGACGGAGTCGAGGACTGGACTCTCAGCTTGGGGTTACCATGAACTGTGATCCATGGCACAGTTGGGCCATTGCTCTTCCAGAAGGGATCCAACAAGCGGCAGATCCGGGGACACTCCCCTTCCTCCCCCGGGAGGAGCTGCGCGGGAGTGCACCGCAGGGATCTGCTGGGTTTGGAGACTCCACCCGGGGTCGGGTGCCAGAGATAGAAATGCTCGGTCACAGGCGGGTGAGCACGGAGTGAGGCCAGAGACCAGGGAGATGGGAGTGACTGACTGCTTTTCTCTGGAGGCTCACTGAGGAGTGGGGCCTTGAGTTCTTGGCTCCTCCAGGTGGAGATTGGAGGCCGCCATTTTCACTCTCGTCCTCCAAAGCTGTACGGAAAGCTTGCAGGGAACAAAAGCTCCCAAGCAAACCCGAGCAGATTACTTAGCCCGGACCGGCAATGGTGGGGCAATACCACCTCTGACAAAGACATTTGGGAACCATGGCAACAGGCCCCTCCTCCAGAAGATCAGCAAGAACAGCCAGCCAAGACCAAGTTACTGATCAATGAGAACGGCAGAACACCAGCACTAGAAGAATACTGCACATAGAATTCACGGCTTTTTTTACCATGATTCTTTAATCTTTCAAAGTTAATTTTTTTTAACTGTCTTTTTTGTTCATTTGTTTGTTTTGAATTTTTCTTTTTCCCTTTTTCAGCCAACATCTTATCAATCCCTTTTTTAAAAAACATTTTTTATTTTTCATTTTTAGAGTCATATTCTATCCCTTCATAGTAGGTACACTTATTTTTGGCATATATATATAAGTTGTTCTCTCTTTAAAATTTTGAGATACAGTTTCTTCTAACAGATCAAAATATACCCTAAATGTCTAGGGTATGGCTTTGTTCTAGTCTCCTGCCTGATCACATTCTCTCCCTTCTTTTTTCTTTTTTCTTTTTTCTTTTTAAATCCTCTTCTTTCTTTTTCAACCAACTTCTTATCTTATCAATTCCTTTTATAAAATCTTTTATAATTTTCATCTATACAGTCATATTCCATCCCTTCATCATATTAATGCTTATTTTTGTACATATATAAGTTTTTCTTTCTTTAAAATTTTGGGAGACACTTTCTTCTAACAGACCAAAATACGCCCAAAATCTAGTGTGTGGCACTGATCTATGCACCAGCCTGATCATATTTGATCATATTCTGTTTTTTTTGTTTTGTTCTGTTTTTGTTTGTTTTTATCTTTTCCTTTTTTTTCTTTTTTAAATCTTTTTCTTTTTCTTTTTTCTTTCCTTCCCTTTCTTTCCCCCCATTTCAGGTCTGATTTGTTTAGAGTATACTTTCTGGGGATGTTGTTACCCTGTTAGTGTTTTGTTCTGTCATTCATCTATTCTCCTCTGGACAAAATGACAAGAAGGAAAAAGTCACCTCAACAAAAAGAACAAGAGGCAGTACTGACTGCCAGGGACCTACTCAATATGGACATTAGTACGATGTCAGAACTAGAGTTCAGAATGATGATTTTAAAGATACTAGCTGGGCTTGAAAAAAGCTTGGAAGTTATTAGAGAAGCCCTTTCTGGAGAAATAAAAGAACTAAAATCTAACCAAGTCAAAATCAAAAAGGCTATTCATGAGGTGCACTCAAATATGGAGGCCCTAACTGCTAGGATTAATGAAGCAGAAGAGAGAATTAGTGATATAGAAGACAAAATGATGGAAAATAAGGAAACTGAGAAAAAGAGAGATAAACAACTACTGGATCACGAGGGCAGAATTCAAGAGATAAGTGATACCATAAGATGAAACAACATTAGAATAATTGGGATCCCAGAAGAAGAAAGAGAGAGAGGGGCAGAAGGTCTATTGGAGCAAATTATAGCAGAGAACTTCCCTAATTTGGGGAAGGAAATAGGCATCAACATCCAGGAGGCACAGAGAACCCCTCTCAAAATCAATAAAAATAGGTCAACACCCCAACATCTAAGAGTAAAACTTACGAGTCTCAGAGACAAAGAGAAAATCCTGAAAGCAACTTGGGAGAAGAGATATGTAACCTACAATGGTGGAGACATTAGATTGCCAACAGACCTATCCAGGAAGACCTGGCAGGCCAAAAAGGACTGTCAGGATATATTCAGAGCACTAAACGAGAAAAATAGGCAGCCAAGAATACTATATCCAGCTAGGCTGTCATTGAAAATAGAAGGAGAGATAAAAGCTTCCAGGACAAACAAAAACTAAAGGAATTTGCAAACATGAAACCAGCCCTACAAGAAATATTGAGAGGGGTCCTCTAAGCAAAGAGAGAGCCTAAAAGCAACATAGACCAGAAAGGAACACAGACAATATACAGTAACAGTCACCTTGCAGGCAATACAATGGCACTAAATTCCTATCTTTCAATAGTTACCCTGAATGTAAATGGGCTAAATGCCCCAATCAAAAGACACAGGCTATCAGATTGGATAAAAAAGCAAGAGCCATCGATATGCTGTCTGCAAGAGACTCATTTTAGACCGAAAGACACCCCCAGATTGAAAGTGAGGGGGTGGAAAGCCATTTACCATGCTAATGGACACCAAAAG
>NW_028065832.1:0-8111 GCF_054177405.1 Leptonychotes weddellii
AGAGGCCTGGCCCCCAGCCCCGGCGTGCGGGGCCCCCTCCCGGCCTGCGGCTGCGCTGGGCTCACCTTCCCCATGGCTGGTGGATGGAGGTCAGTGATGGGCCGCCCTGGCGCGCGCGACTATATAGCAGGAGGGTTGCTGCGTTGGCAGGAACAACACAAAAGGGGCCCGCGGGGTGAGGAGGGGATTTTCTCTCTCTCTTTTTCTATATAATTACGGCGGGGGTGGGGTGGGGGACTTATTGTATGTTTTCTCTTAGACTCTCCAGTGTTTTCGAATTGATGACCCGCGTTAAAACTGTCACTTGGTGCCTCTGGGGCCTTTAAATGAAGCCTATTTAGGAATTTGGAACTGAGCAAAAGCCCTTAACTGAGTTAATAATTGCAATGAAATATTTTAGTTTCTTTTTAAAGTTCAAGACGATCTCCTTTTGAGTAACAGAGCCGGGTAGTGACTGAGTCTGAGGTCAGAATGGACCCTAGCATGAAACGTTTCGCTTGGAGAGCATTTTTTTGGTGTGAGAATCTGGAACATGGGGAGGAACCTGCCTTCTCCATAGTACGTTTAAAGTAAGATGGGATTTCCCTGTAAGAGGAAGGACCTCTCCATGACCCTACGGGCTGACAAGCGGGTACAGCAGATATTGCTAACACTTGAGGAAGGGTGATGGGGCGTTGGCCCTTGAGGAAGCCGGGTTTAGGCACCGGCTTCCACTCTGCTCCCTGGAGACTGGGCTGGACCAGGGTCCTCTCCAGGGCCTCAGCTGGGGTGCCTGTCACTGCACAGGCGTGGAGACCCACTTTTGAAATTCATGAGGTGACTCACTGGTGGTTCCAACTCACAGGGTAACTTTCTTTTTAAGTTTTGCAAACTAAGTGCTAAGATTAGTTCTATCTGCTGATAAATACAAGTTAACATGCGAATGTAACAAATTTAAAATCCTACAATCTTCCAGAGCATCTGCCTTTTCTCCCTTTCCCAGCCCTGGGCAAGCCCTGCTTGCTCTGTAGTTAAGGCTCTGACTCCAGGAGCTGGAGTCCGCCTTCCTCCCCCAAGACCCTACCTCCATCCCCAGCAGTTCCTGATGCTCAGCTCTCTTTAGAGCAGAGTTTCTCAGCCTCACACTATTTTGACATTTGGGGTCAAAAACTTCTGTTGTGGGTGGTTGTCCTGTGCATTTAAGGATGTTTAGCAGCATCCCTGGTGTCAACCACAAGATGGTAATAGCATTAGTCTCCTATTTGTGACAACCAAAAATGTTTCCAGACATTGGAAATGTTCCCTGGGGGAGCAAAATCAACACTGGTTGAAAACCACTGCTTCAGAAGAAGCAGTTCCTCAACTTGAAACAACCTGATACACTATTTCATTCTTTAGTTTGGATTACCAAACATTATGTATGGTAGTATGTTATCAGACCATGGTTTATGATATATATAAAAAAAGACACAAATGAAATGTCCAAAATAGGGCATTAATTAGGTAACTTATAGGACATCTGTTTGATGGGATATTATGCAGCTACCAAAAATCATGTTTGCAAAGAATTTATTTAAGTATATGGAAAATGCTCACCATATGTTAAATTTCTTTTTAAGTAAGTATATTACACACTGAGAAGTATTGCTGAAGGAAAGAAGATATAAATAAATGGAAATACATTTTATGTTTATGGGTTGGAAGACTCAATATTGTTCAGATATTAATCCTACACAAAGTGATCTACAATTCAATGCAGTCCTTATCAAAATTCTAATAATTTTTATGTAGGAATAAAAAAAAATCCCTCCTAAAATTCACGTAGAATCTCAAGGGACCCTAAATCCCCAAAACAATCTTGAAAAAGAAGAACAGAACTGGAGAACTTGAACTTTCTGATTTCAAAACATACTACAAAGCCACACGGATCAAAACAGTGTGGTACTAGCATAACAATAGACATATCGACCAATGGAAGAGAACAGAAAAACCCAGAAACAAGCCCTCACATATATGGTTAACTGATTTTTGACAAGGTTGACAGGACCATTCAATGGGAAAAAGACAGTCTTTTTAACAAATGGTACTGGGAAAAATGAATATCCACACACAAAAGAATGAAGTTAGACTCCTACCTCACACCATATACAAAAACTAACTCAAAATGGATTAAAGACCTAAAGACCTAAAACCATAAACTCTTAGAAGGAAACAGAAGGGAAAAAGTTTCATGACACTAAATTTGGCAATGATTTCTTGGATATAACACTAAAGCATAGACAATAGGTAAATTGGACTTCATCAAAATAAAAACTCTGCGACAAAGGAGACTATCAACAGAGTGAAAGGCCATGGAATGTAAGAAAATATTTGCAAATCATAAATATCTGATAAGGCATTTGTATCCAAAGTATATAAAGAACTCCTACAATCCAGCAACAAGAAGCACAAAGCAAAAAAAACCCAACCAACCAACCAACCAACCAACCAAACAAACAAACAAACAAAAACAAACCCAATTTTTAATACAAGGATGGGAATAGACATTTTTCCAAGGAAGATAAACAAATGGGCAATAGTCATATAAAAAGATGCTTAACATCACTAATCACTGGAGAAATGCAATCAAAATTACAATGAGATACTACTTCATCCCTGTAAGGATGGCTATTATAAAACACAAAAATAAAATAGAAAATAACAAGTGTTAGGGAAGATGTAGAAAAATTAGAAATGTTGTGCATTGCTGGTGGGAACGTGAAATGTTGCAGCCACTGTGGAAGACTGGGAGTTCTTCAAAAAGTGAAACATCGAATTACCAGATGATCCAGCAATTTCCCTTCTATGCATATACCCAATATAATTGAAAGCAGGGACTCAAGCAGATATTTGTACACCAGTGTTCATAGCATTATTCACAAGAGCCCAAAGATGGAAGCAACCCAAATGTGCATTGAGGGATGAATGGATGCAAAATATGTGGTAGATGCATAGAATGGAATATGATTCAGCCTTAAAAAGGAATGAAATTCTGATAAATGCCACAACATGGACCAGTCTTGAGAGCACCATGCTAAGTGAAGTGAGCCAGGCAGGATGAATACTGTATGATTCCATTTATTTGAGGTACATATAGGAGTCAGATTCGTGGAGACAGAGAGTGGAATGGTGGTTACGAGGGGCTACTGGGAGGTGGGGGATGGGGACTTAGTGATGAATGAGTGCCGAGTTTCAGTTTGGGATGATGACAAAGTTCTGGAGGTGAATGCTGCTGATGGTAGCACGGCAACGTAAATGTGCTATATGCCACCGAATTGAATACTGAAAACTGGTTATAATGGTAAATTTTATGTTATGTGTATTTTACCACAATTTAAAACATTTTCCATGAACAAAAAGAAAAGAAAACATCTATGTCAATTTTATCAATATTAACTTCTTGATTTCAATAATTCTAACGAGGCTGTATGAAAACAGTAAAATGGGGTGAATACTAGGGATTAAAAGGGAATTAAGCAGCATTTACAACAGTTTATTTTAAGGTACTTATAGTCCTCTTACTTTATAATAGGAAATAAAGCAATAATAAATATAATTAATGTCTTAAATATTTTTTTATTGGTTCCTTTCCCTCCTTGGGCTTTCTCCTTTTACTCTTTCCATTCCATTACCTTATATCACCAAAGCTTACACTCAAGAACCTTGATAACATTTCAAGGTCTTCTTTAATCCTGGTAATCTGTGCTCCGGGCACAACTGTGTTGTAGGCACAGATCGCTGGGTGCTCGTGTTCACCCAGCCTTCCTTGTATGCTGCCAGGGATACCGACCTGCTCCAGGACCATGCGGATGCTCAATATGGTGGGAGACAGACAAAACCTGGGGCCCTGATGACATTGCTGAGCTGCTGAATCAACCATCCCTAAATCCTGTGCCATCCCAATACTTCTGTCACATGAGCTAGTAGATTTCTGTATCGCTTGTCCTTTTGATGTGGAGCTTCTGCTACTTCCAGTCTAATGTTCCTGTAGCAATTCAGATTCATTTTTGGCTGAGAGATGAGGTTGAATTTTTTTTTAAGATTTTATTTATTTATTTAAGAGAGAGAGCAGTGGCAGGGGGAGGGGCAGAGGGAGAGGGAGAAGCAGGCTCCCTCACTGAGCAGGGAGCCTGATGCGGGACTCGATCCCAGGACCCTGGATCCATGACCTGAGCCGAAGGCAGATGCTTAACTGACGGAGCCACCCAGGCGCCCAAGATGAGGTTGAATTTTGATCAAGGTTTAGAGAATGAGCTGCTCACCAGAGGGAAGGTGGAGAAGAGTAATTCAAGGCATGGAAACGATGTGAGCAAAGGCAAAGAGATGTGAAAATGCTTGGTGTGCTGGGAGGACTCAGGTGGGTCAGAGCGTCGATAGGAGAGGGAGTGGATGGGTTGGGGCTAGGTTCTTGTAAGAAGAATTTTCCCTTGTGGACAGTGGAGAAATATCGAAGGTTTTTAAGCAGGGAAATGACTTGATCAGATCAGTCTTTGAACATACACACCCTCTTCCTTTCTAAAATTCTAGCAATGAGAGCACAAGACAGAACAGAAAGCAGAAGAATCAATGTAATTGAATATCGTGCCCTACTCCCCTATAGCCTTATGTGTATATTGTGCTAACACACCTGCACACACATATACTATACGTACAAGTACAAGCTTATGTACGTTTATTTAACTGTGTGGGGGGATGTGCATAGATAGAGATAGAGAGAATGAAGCTTTGGGTTATCCTATTTATTTAATTCAATTCCTGCTTGGTCTTATGCAATGACCTCATGGTAAGAATCAGTAAGCTAGTGTTGTCAGTACTTTGACAAGAATCTTTCTGATTCCACGATGGAAAATCAGTGATCTCTGAGCTGTGGTTCTAGCTTCTGATGCCACCTCCGTTATTAATTGTTTGACATTAGAATTGGACTTCAGCTTACCTTACATAAAATGAGTTATCTAAGTTATAGATGCTCTCCAGGTCTAAAATATGTTAAAAATCAAATGACTTCATTGTTCTATAGTGCCTGATTTCCTTCCTTCCTCTTTGCCTCCTTCTCTTTCTTTCTTTTTCTCCTGGTTCTTCTTCTTCTTTTTTTTTTTTTTGCATTTTCCAATAGGAATTTCTTTGAATACAGTACTCAGCAATCACCTCAGAAAAAGTCACATATACTCTGTATTAGCTAGAAATGTGTGTTGAACTACAAATAACAGAACAACCAATTACAGTGGCATAAATGAATTTGGGTTTATTTTACTCCCATTACACAAATTGTGAAGGTCAAACATTGCTGGCATTGTCCTTAGTAGTGAAGGCACCATCTAATCTGTTGGGAGCCTGACTAGAACGAAAAGGTGGAGGAAGGACAAATTAGTTCTCTGCTTAAGCTGAGACATCCATCTTCTCTTGCCTTCAGATACCAGCGCTCCTGGTTCTCAGACCCTTGGACTCGGACTGAATTACACCACCAGCTTTCTTGGTTCTCCAGCTTGCAGATCATGGGACTTCTCAGACTCCATTGGTGAGGTAATACTTCTCATAAATCTCATATTATCTATATGTATCCTGTTGGTTCTGTTCTCTGGAGAGCCCTGACTGATAGACATTGGTTCAGGGGCTGGACCACCTCAAGGCTAGCATTTCTGAAACTCTGGCATTTCCAACACACTTGTCACCTCTTGGGTATAAAATGCCCGAAGAGGAGGGAATTGTGGCATCAGGGGGAGCTCCTCCCCTCCATCAGGAAAGCAAAAGTTTTTCCGGAACCATTTCTTCTCTCTTTCTCCACCAGCATTCCTCCACTTAGGTTTCCATGTCCAGGGAGTGTCATGTGACAGCCTCAGCACCAAGAGAGTCTACCAGAGATCTGTGAACTCAACTTTTACATACAGTTTAGGGCATTCGAAAACCTTCTGAAGCCCATTATGGAACCCCGCTTCAGAATCCCTGTTTTAATAACTGGGTCACTCTATCTCTGAACCTCAGCTTTGTAGAGCCTCACTCCTCAGAGAAAAACTGAAATCTAAACAGATTTTTAATAATCTGGTTTGAAGAAACATCTTGTTTAAACACCAGAGAATCAAATGAGATAATGTATTATAAAAGTGCTTCGCAAACTGTAAAGTTCTCCTTAATATGAAGGCATGTTTTTATTGTGAGAGGCGTGTTTTATTTGTTCTGGGTCACACATCTCGGTTTCCACTTGCGTTGTGTGGGTTTGTGTATGTGTGTGTGTGTGAATAATAAAGTAAGAGGAGGACAAAAGAAAAACACAAGCAAACCAATGCCAGGAGCACACAGAAAATATTTTATTAGTTTCCAGACTGAGAAATGATGAGGAACTTATTTCAATAGTAATCCGTGACTCTCCTCAAAGAGCCCACTCGGGCACTCGTGGCCCCCCAGTCACGGTAATGCCTATAGTCCCCCGGCCTCAGCAGGTACTGCTGCCCCCGATAGTTGGGCAGCTCGTAGAGGACCCAGGAGCCCTCCAGCACGTGGAGGGAGTAAAGCTCATTGAAGTGGAAGCGGTCCTGAAGCGAGGAGCAGTCCTCAGTGAACTCCATCATCTGGCCTCTGTAATCTTCCCTCTCATAGAGTCTGATCCTGTGAGAGCCAGCCTGGCCCACCCAGAGATGGAAAGAGGAGGAAAGCAAGACATGAAATGGTTGCAACACATTCATGCAGTCCAGCGCAAGCTATTTTGAAATATACGGTAAGCCTTAACTAATTTTCAATATTTAGGTATTCCCCATGTTCAAAGGCAGAGATTCAGTACCTTTTCAAGACCATGAAGCATGACAGAAAGAATGAAGAAGGAAGTTCCACTCTATATATTTAAATATCTCCCAGGATGAAATACTAAGCGTGCTCACCATACCAGGGAGAACCTCAAACTTTTAACAGCTTATTACTATTTTTGCCATTTTGAAGAGATATTTTTAATTTTTCAAGCATGTGTGTTTGAACAGTAAAGTCAGTTTATGAAATGAATGACCTTGCATTGGGTTTAAGATAAATCTCGGAAAAATAACCAAGGACTTGGATATTTCTGTTTCTGTGGAAAGCAAAGTTAAACATCTTAAGTCTCTCAGACGATAATCGATTCTTGTCTAATAATTTAGGAATAGAATGAGGAAAAATGAGAAAGAAAAATCAGTTAAGGCCCAGGACTAATTTTTCAAAAACTTTAGCGTTTTAAAACATATTTGAAATATATGTGGCACAAAATTTCTCTGTGTTTCTCTCCATTGAGAAAAAGTGCTTTTATTTGTATAGGTGGGGTAAACCAAAATATGCAAGTGGGGAGCAAAAGAGAGAGAGGTCTTAAACAAATGGACCCTTGCAAAAGTTTCTTTTTCAACTCCTATCTGCTCTGTAACTGCCATGTATTCTTTCACTTAATTATTCTTCTATGGGATGTTAGTGGTTTTTCTGCAACTCCACTGTAAGTGACTCCAGAACAGGACTTATAGCTCGTACATGCTGGCAGCAGCCAACACATTCTTAATAAATATTTGTGGATTAATGGGTACCTGGGGGAACGCTTTGCTTCTGTTTGGGGCCAACTACATGAAGCTACTCTACATAGCTTGTCTCATGTCCAAACCCTCAATCATTCGGAATGCCCACTACTCCAAATGTTTAAGTTTTGCTTGAAACTCTCCATTCTGTGTCCCCACAGGGAGCCGGACTCACGTGGGGGATGAGGCGGCAGGAGCGGACCGAGTCGCTGAGGCCCAGCCACTGCTGGTAGTCGGGGTAGTCCCCGCGCCGCAGGAAGTACTGGCTGCCCGCATAGTTGGGCTGCTCATACAGCATCCAGCAGCCACTGTCCACGCGGATGGAGTTGCAGCGGCTGAAGTAGGGCTGCAGGTTCGGGTGGTCACAGCTGCACTCGTAGTGGCGGCCCTGGAAACCGCGGTCCTCGTAGAAGGTGATCTGCAAGGCAAGGGAGGGAAAGGCTCAGAGGCCTGGCCCCCAGCCCCGGCGTGCGGGGCCCCCTCCCGGCCTGCGGCTGCGCTGGGCTCACCTTCCCCATGGCTGGTGGATGGAGGTCAGTGATGGGCCGCCCTGGCGCGCGCGACTATATAGCAGGA
>NW_028065833.1:0-388 GCF_054177405.1 Leptonychotes weddellii
ATGTAGTTTTTTGCAGGACTACAATAAAGGGGAGCACTTAACTCAGATTGCTGATAACGCCTTGTTGAGGGGCCTACAGTTGCTTTAGAAAACCAGAACCGTATTGAAAGAAACCCTGGTAAGTTAGAGAAGTCTAACTACAATGACATTAAACAGAAAGAAGTACAAATTAATTACTTAGTGACAAAAAAATTAGTACGTGATGGGGAAAGATCAACTATGTACAGCAATCATAGAAAAATGTTTAGGGTACTCTTGTAGCAGAGCTGAAACATCAATAAATTATATAGCATATTGGGGCGCCTGGGTGGCTCAGTTGGTTAAGTGACTGCCTTCGGCTCAGGTCATGATCCCAGGGTCCTGGGATCGAGTCCCACATCGGGCTCCC
>NW_028065834.1:0-388 GCF_054177405.1 Leptonychotes weddellii
GGCGCCTGGGTGGCTCAGTTGGTTAAGTGACTGCCTTCAGCTCAGGTCATGATCCCAGGGTCCTGGGATCGAGTCCCGCATCGGGCTCCCTGCTCTGCGGGGAGCCTGCTTCTCCCTCTCCCACTCCCCCTGCTTGTGTTCCCTCTCTCGCTGTGTCTCTCTCTGTCAAATAAATAAATAAAATCTTTAAAAAAAAAAAGAATCATTACAGTTTTTAATAAAGTAAACCAAAAACAATTGGAAGCTATTTCCATCATACGAAAAGTTGCATATCTAAACTGGCACTTAATTGCTACAGTAATATTGCTTTTCTAGAAACCAGACTTTTGGAAATTTCAACAATAGAAATCCATTATCTTCAGGGAGAAAACTTTCATAAAAAGGAGAC
>NW_028065835.1:0-388 GCF_054177405.1 Leptonychotes weddellii
ATGACACACACTGGCCTTATTTTTCGTTTCTGTTCTGTAGACAAGAACAGACACTGTTCCAGAAAGATACTGACATCTGCCATGTTTTGCTTCCTTGAACTATGCCTGCCATTTCCGCTTTGACATTTGATTAAAGTGTTAATCCTCTTTCAGAACTAACTGTAGAGGCTTCAGGCCCATTGTTTTTTGTTTTTTTTTTAAAGATTTTATTTATTTATTTGAGACAGAGAGAATGAGAGAGAGAGAGCACATGAGAGGGGGGAGGGTCAGAGGGAGAAGCAGGCTCCCCGCCGAGCAGGGAGCCCGATGCGGGACTCGATCCAGGGACTCCAGGATCATGACCTGAGCCGAAAGCAGTCGCTTAACCAACTGAGCCACCCAGGCGCCC
>NW_028065836.1:0-388 GCF_054177405.1 Leptonychotes weddellii
AGATGGGTTCATTTCTACCAATTATGTGTGACTTGATGATAAGAACAGGAATTTTGAATCACATCTGTTAAGATTCCCATTCTGCAATTCACTAACTGTATGATCTTAGATAAGTTTACTTGACCCAGTTCTTGATTTATGTATCTAATAGTACCAATATCATTGGATTGATTGCAATGAACATAGTTCTTTTTTTTTTTTTAAAGATTTTATTTATTTATTTGAGACAGAGAGAATGAGAGAGAGAGAGCACATGAGAGGGGGGAGGGTCAGAGGGAGAAGCAGGCTCCCCGCCGAGCAGGGAGCCCGATGCAGGACTCGATCCAGGGACTCCAGGATCATGACCTGAGCCGAAGGCAGTCGCTTAACCAACTGAGCCACCCAGGCG
>NW_028065837.1:0-388 GCF_054177405.1 Leptonychotes weddellii
AGCAAAAGACAATGAAAGACTCATGAGAAGGGAGGGTAATCAGAGAAGGAGAAGGGAGTTTTTGAGCCTGACTTTAAAAGAGGGAAGGAAATAGAACAAGTAGGAATGGAGTATACAGTCACTTAAAGAGAAATAAACAAATGGGAAATGAGTATTTCCTAAATAGACTTCCATACTTGGGGAAGAGCTTCTATGTAGGGAATAATGAGAAAAAAATGCTAAAGTAGGAAACAGATGGTGATTCCCCAAAGGCCTTGAAGCGGAGAAGTTTGATTTAAAAGTGGAACCTCAATGGAAAGGAAAACCTGATTAAAAGAAGTGTTTAAAATGTTTCAGTGTATGACTGTAAAATGGATATTTGGGTCGAAAGTATATAGAGAGACACTGA
>NW_028065838.1:0-388 GCF_054177405.1 Leptonychotes weddellii
ATTAAAGCAGCAGATGCAGACCACACGTTTCAGACATTTGGCAGAGCAGAAAAGGAGAGTACTAACACATAAATTTCAGGTTACAGTCACTAAGTCTTACTTTTTAAGTAAATTATTACTAAGGGCAGGGGCGCCTGAGTGGCTCAGTCGTTAAGCATCTGCCTTCGGCTCAGGTCATGGTCCCAGGGCCCTGGGATCCCTCACCGCATCGGGCTCCATGCTCGGCGGGAAGCCTGCTTCTCCCTCTCCCACTCCCTCTGCTTGTGTTCCCTCTTTCGCTGTGTCTCTCTCTGTCAAATAAATAAATAAAATCTTCAAAAAAAAAAATTATTACTAAGGGCTGTTTGCTGATCCCAGAGAAACAAATCCCAGGGACTTGTCTTATCTC
>NW_028065839.1:0-388 GCF_054177405.1 Leptonychotes weddellii
AAATTTTTATTTAAGTAATCTGTATACCCAATGTGGTGCTCGAACTCACGACCTGGAGATCAAGTCACATGCTCTTCTGAGTCAGTCAGGCGCCCCCCCAGCCTTACTCTTTTTTTTTTTTTTTTCCAGCTTTACTCTCTTAAAAGCTGCCAAGAGTCAGGTCTGGTGGGAGAGGCAGAGCCTAGGAGCACCAGGCACGCTGCCCCGGGTGGGGGAGGTCAGGGATGCCAGATCCCATAGGCCCAGGCCTGACACTCACTGCCTGTCCCCTCCCTGGTGGCCCCTGACCTACTCCTTCTGGCCTGAAATAGGGACAGTTAGGAGGCCAAGAAGCCAGACGGACCCTCAGGTTAAGCACACTAGCCTTGCCTGGCCGGTCTGCTCTGCC
>NW_028065840.1:0-388 GCF_054177405.1 Leptonychotes weddellii
GTAATGGTGAACAGAGAGGAGAACTTATGGGTTTATATTCTGTTAGAAAAGAAACATTGCTGCAAATGAATGAGGTCCGTCCCTGGAAGAAGGTGCAAAAAGACCACAATAAATCCCAGGAAAGCAGAGTGAGACCTATGCTGTGTTCTGACACTCGTGTCTCCCCACAAGCATGTGTTGAAATCCAACCCCCCCGAGAAGCTGGTATTGGGAGGCAGCCGGGTCCTTTGGCAGGTGCTGAGGTCCAGACGGTGGGCCACTTCCGAATTGGATTAGTGCTCCGGAAAGGAGGCTGCAGAGAGACCCCGAGCCCTCCCCCAGGGCAGAACGAGGGCGCCTGACTCTGAACTAGGCCTCGGACCTTCTCTAGGTCGTCCTGGTGCCGGCA
>NW_028065841.1:0-388 GCF_054177405.1 Leptonychotes weddellii
CTCACCTATATTTCTGTCACCAAGATATTTGATAAACTTATAATAAGACTACTTTGTAAAATGCCTTACAAGTTAAAAACTGTCTTACATCGACTCATTTCTGTGACTTTTTACTCTCATGACAACCCTGTGAGCAAGGTCAGAGTCAGTACCTTAATTTTTAAAAGAGGAAATAAACATGTCCCATTTTTTTTTTTTTTTTTAAAGATTTTATTTATTTATTTGACAGAGACAGAGACAGCGAGAGCAGGAACACAAGCAGGGGGAGTGGGAGAGGGAGAAGCAGGCTTCCCGCTGAGCCGGGAGCCCGATGTGGGACTCGATCCCAGGACCCTGGGATCATGACCTGAGCCGAAGGCAGACACTCAACCATCTGAGCCACCCAGGC
>NW_028065842.1:0-388 GCF_054177405.1 Leptonychotes weddellii
AATTGGGGGCTGGGCCAGGGAATCGAGAGCCATTGGAGGCCTTATGAGCAGGTGGAGAGGTGGGCTGTGAGGTGTGAGGTAGGGGACAGTGGGGGAGGGGGCCTCAAATTGACCATGTGAATAACTCACCCATCAAACTGGGGCACTTTGGGGAATCCAAGAGTGCACTGTTCACAGCTACTCCGGGGCAGTCGGGGAATCAGGGCTGTTCTGGGCAAACCCAGTGAATGGGGACCCTGCCCAAAGGGCTATGGAAAGACGAGCCAGTGTGGGGAGGGGGAGGAGCGTTAATTTCTGTACATTCAGTTACATCCAGAAAAAACCCGACGTCTGGAACCCAACAGCTTCCCCTTCATATTCTGAATATGCATTTTGATGATTTAAGAAA
>NW_028065843.1:0-8111 GCF_054177405.1 Leptonychotes weddellii
TTTTTTTTTTTTCCAAATTCATTTTAAGCTTTATTATTAAAAGCTTAACACATAGCAAAAAGTATAAAGAACAATAAAATTAACATGTATGTACCAATCACAAAGCTTTAAAATAATAGTTGAGTACCAATGTTCTGGAGCATACTTATTCCTCATGCATATATTTATGCTTTTCTACATATATATGTTGTCCTAAGTAATAAATGGTATTGTCTTTTTTCAGGTGTAAATATATACATAGATGATATCATATTATATGTATTCTTCATCAACTTGGTATTTTCACTTAATATTATGTTATTTAATCACAGTGATATGTGAGTTCTACTTCATCAATATTCACACTACAGAATATTACATTAAAAAAAAGCTCAATGATTTATTCTATTTCCTACTGGATATTTAGGTGATATCCAATATTTTCCTACCACAAACATTTTACCTATAAACATGTTTATGTCTATTGCCTTTCTGCCTATATGGAGGGTTTTCTAAGCTATTTCCTAGGAATGGATTTTCTATATAATGGCAAATTGACATCTTCACCTGCACTACTTATTATTAACTTTTCTCCAAAGTGTTTGCACCAATTTTCATTCTACCTGTAAGGGTATAAAATTCTCATTTCTCCACAGTCCCCCAAAACTTGGTGTTGTTGAACATTTTAACTTTTGCCAGTCACTAACTTGATTTTTAAAAATCAAATTTAACAATCATTGAGTGTCTACTCTGGATACATCACTGTGCTTGATTCTGGATGGAATGTAAAGAGTCATATAGTGAAACTGCACTGAAATTGGGGGAACCTAATATTGCGCCCTCACTCCTGCCACCTGTGAAAACCTGGACAAGTCAATCTTCTCCAGCCTCAGTTTCTTCATCTGTAATATTAAGGGCTGGACAAGAGCATTTCTCAGGCCCCTTTCACCTCTGATCCTGACTCGATGATGTTCAGTAGGAGCTTGCAAGCAAGTAGGAGAAACAGCACCACGTAAGCAACTTTAACACCAGCAAAATACACAAATAAGGTATTTGGAAAGTCTAGATGATGGAATCCAAATAGGAAAGACAGGAACTGGAAATATTTTCTCCAGGAAGTTCAGATGAGCTGTGTCCAGGATGGTGGAGTGAAACTGAGGAAGGGATGGCAGTAAGGAAATTCAAAAGAGAAAAGAGACCCTGTGGAGTTCTAAAGGCCAGAGAGTGAGGGGAACAAAGGTAGAGAGTTGGGTGTGACTAGAGCCCAAGGTGTTAAGGTTAAGTGGGGGGGGCAAGAGTGAGACCAGCTCCATTGTGTTTCTTATGTCAAAGTGCAATAAATCTTCATTTTGTTGATGGTTTGATTTTTTCAAACCTCCCAAAGCAATTTGGAATCAAACCTGTATCTAAGGCAGAGGGTCATTTTATTTTCACTTTAAAAATGAAGCCATAAGACTAATTTCTGTGAGGCTCACAGACTGACTGCATTGTCACTTCTCAAACAGGATTGCCCAGGGGTTCTGAGAAATAGGAGGAAGCATTGCAGAAATCAGAGGATAGCCTCCCAAGGTGACTACTTTGAATAAGCATGCTCCTTTGATTTTTGAATTCTGGTAAGTTGGTTTAAGAGTTTGTTATCTTAAAGTTATACCTGGTACAGAAAACTCAGAACTCAATAGATTCTTAGTATTCCCAGAAAAAAAATAATATTTTACATAAACATTATTTCTGGGAGGAAAAAAATGCTTCCTAAGAAGCTCTAACCTTTTTTTAGAATGGCTAGAATGGTTGAGAATTGCACTTTGAAAAATAATTAATGTATCTGATTTTGGATAGACTAAGTTAGTTTTGGCTAAGTACATAGACCTGGCCGGCAGTATACATGGGTTCACATCTTCACAATCCCACTATAAACCAGAACATTTCAGCAAGTTAAGTTCAGTTTGCTAGTATACATTTGCTACATGTAGCGAAATTCCTAAATTAGTCCCCATGTGTTTAAGTCACTTATTTTCCCCATATAGTAAGAAATCAGAGGCGGGCGGCTCAAGGTTGATATAGGTTCAACGTTGTCACTAATGTTTATTCATTCAGCTTCCGAGGGACATCTCATTTTTTCCCCAAGTTTTGGCAATTATAAATAAAGCTGGTAAAAACATTTGTGTGAAGGTTTTTGTGGGAACATAAGTTCTCAGTTCCTTTGGGTAAATAGCACAATTGCTGGACTGTATGGTAAGAGTATGTTTAGTTTTGTAAGAAATTGCCAAACTGTCTTCCAAATTGTCTGCACCATTCTTCATTCCCTCTAGCAATTAATAAGAGTTCCTGTGGTTGCACCTCCAGCACTTGGTACTGTCAGTGTTCTAGATTTTGGCGATTCTAACAGGTGTGCAGTGGTATCTCATTGTGGCTTTCATTTCCATTTCTCTGAAAACATATAATGTGGATTCTTTTCACATGCTGTGTGACATCTGTATATCTCTTTTTTTGTGTGAGAACAATAGTTATACTTTCTTAGCAAATTTTAATTATACAATACAGTATTATCAACTATAGTCACTATGTTACACATTAGATCCTCAGACCTTATTCATCTCACAGTTAAAAATCTGTAACCTTTTACCAGCCTCTCTTGGTTTCCCTCACCCCCCTTGCCCCGGGCAACCACCATCTTACTCTCTGTTCCTGTAAGTTCAACTTTTTTTATTTTTTTTTTTAAGATTCCACTTACAAGTGATACCATGCAATATGTATCTTTGTTTTTCTCTGTTTGGCTTCTTTCACTTAGCATAATGTTCCGCAGTTTCATTAGGATTTCCTTTAAGGCTGAATAATATCCCATTATATAGCACATCTTCTTTATCTATTCATCCACTGATGGATCCTTAAGCTGTTTCTATGCCTTGGCTATTGTGAATAATGTTGCAATGAACATAAGACTGCAGATATCTCTTGAAAATAATGTCTTCATTTTCTTTGGTTTATATACCCAGAAGTGGGATTGCTAGATCATATGGCAGGTTTACTTTCGATTTCTTGAAGACCTTCCATACTCCATAGTGACTGGACCAGTTTGCATCCCCACCCGCAGTGAACAAGGGTCCCCATTTCTCCACATCCTCACCAGTATTTGTTACCTCATATCTTTTTGATAGAAGATATCTTAACAGGTGTGAGAGGATATCTCATTGTGGTTTTGATTTGCATTTCACTCATGATTCCTGATTTAAACACCTTTTCACGTACTTGTTGGCCACTTGCATGCTTTCCCCAGAAAAATGTTTACAGCAAAAATAAATAAGTTTGACTATATCCAGCTCAAATGCTCCTTCACAGCAAAGGAAACTATTGACAAAATGTAAAGGATGACCTATGGAATGGGAGAAAATATTTGCAAACTACATATCCAATAAGGGGTTAATATCCAAAATACACAAAAACTCATGCAACTCAATAGCTAAAAACCCAAATAACCTAACTAAAAAATGGGCAAAGGACCTGAACAGACCTTTTCCACTATTCTCAATATGTAACTTTTGTCCTTGGTTTTAAGGTAGCTCCTTTACCGTTAGGCATTGCTTCTGAGTTTGAGGCAGAAACAAGAGGGAAAGGGTCCAGAATTTTTCCCTTCATAATACTTTACAATGTTATTCAGAAGCACATTGTACTCAAGGGAATATCACTTAAGTCCCACTGGCCAAAACTGAGAAAGATGGCTATTACTTATTCCATGGGAAACTGAAAGGCCAAATATTTTTGCTAAGTACATTGCTTTCCCAAACAAAATCAGCGTTCTCTTAGCAAGGAAGATGTCAAAATGAAAACCTGATAGGCAACTAACGGTGCCTGCTATATATTACCATCAAAGAGTTGCTTTGAAAGTTAAAAAGGAAATTAACAAAAGTCTTAGCATACAATAACCGTTCAATAACTCTTACCCCCAAATAATTATATTAGTGTATGATTAATAATGATATGTCTATTCCTTCAAGGGCATGTTAATCCTTCATAGCCCAGATCAAATGCCACACTCACTAAGATCCTTCTCTGGCTCTGCTATTCAGATCTTATTCATGCTATTTGATGAAATGCAAGCTGACAAACAAGCAGAAAAGGAGACAAAAGTGTAGAACTGAGAAGAGAGCCAGAGAGCTAGGCTTGGCAAAATACAGAAACATAAGGAAGCTTTATGGGAATTCATACCAAGGGCGTGTTTTGTGCTCCAGGAGCTACTATAACAGAGAATAGCTTCTCACCCTGCTTCCTGCCGAGGTCCACGTATTTGTCCCTCCATATGTGAAGTGTTTTCCTGCCAGACGGATAAAGCATAATTGCTCTCTACTATAGGGTCAGAATCACATAAGTAGTTGACTTTGGCCAAATGACAATATGATAGCTCAGTGCTACCTAATTACATTTGTTCACCCTAATATTGCTGGGTATCTGCAGTGTAAGAGGGAGAAGGACATTATTTTGGAGGAAATGGTGTGAATAAATATAGAAGCAGTAATGCATAGTTTTCATTCATAGAATGACAAGTAGTATGCTTTAGTTTGAAAACAGTGTATGGAAAAGCAATTACTAGCAGCTTAAAAAGCAGAAAACTAAGCAACTTCATTAAGAAATTGTATATATTTAAGTAATAACATGACAAAGTCAGGCTTTGGGAGGCTTCGTCTGGTAGGCTGAATGAAAAGCAAAGTGGAAATGGCGATTTCCTGAATATAGGCAATCGATTTAAATATGGGATCTGATCAAACTCAACACCCAAAGAACAAATAATCCAATCAAGAAATGGGCAGAAGACATGAACAGACATTTCTGCAAAGAAGACATCCAAATGGCCAACAGACACATGAAAAAGTGCTCAACATCACCCAGCATCAGGGAGATACAAATCAAAACCTCAATGAGATACCACCTCACACCAGTCAGAATGGCTAAAATAAACAAGTCAGGAAATGACAGATGTTGGTGAGGATGCAGAGAAAGGGGAACCCTCCTACACTGTTGGTGGGAATGCAAGCTGATGCAGCCACTCTGGAAAACACTATGGAGGTTCCTCAGAAAGTTGAAAACAGAGCCACCCTACAACCCAACAATTATACTACTGGGTATTTACCCCAAAGATACAAATGTAGTGATCCGAAGGGGTACATGCACCCCAATGTTTATAGCAGCAATGTCCACAATAGCCAAACTACGGAAAAAGCCTAGATGTCCATCAACAGATGAATGGATAAAGAAGAGGTGGTATATATATACAATGGAATATTATGTAGCCATCAAAAAAAATGAAATCTTGCCATTTGCAATGACATGGATGGAACTACAGTGTATTATGCTAAGTGAAATAAGTCAATCAGAGAAAGACAAGTATCATATGATCTCACTGATATGAGGAATTTGAGAAACAAGACAGAGGATCATAGGGGAAGGGAGGGAAAAACGAAACAAGATGAAACCAGAGAGGGAGACAAACCATAAGATACTCTTAATCTCAGGAAACAAACTGAAGGTTCCTGGAGTAGAGGGGGGTGGGAGGGATGGGGTGGCTCGGTGATGGACACTGAGGAGGGTATGTATTATGGTGAGTGTTGTGAATTGTTTAAGACTGATGAATCACAGACCTGTACCCCTGAAACAAATAATACATTATATGTTAATTTTAAAAAGTTAAATTAAATTAAAAAAAAAAACTTTTTGTCTCAGAAGAGACAATAATTCTATTGTTCTGCTTTGCATAAAAAAATCAAGTGGAAAAATATTTGAGAGAGATTTGCTCAATAAAAATTAATTTTGGAAAAAAAATAAATAAACATGGGATCTGAAGTGGGGCTGGACAGAAAGGGAGTAGGTGAGAGAATTAGAGAGGAATGGTAGAGAGGAAATGTCAATTCAAGATTATTTTTGGGAAGCAGAGATGGAAGCTTTCAAGATCCCCTGTGATTTCAACCTTGACTAAACTGTTGTCATGAAAAGTAATGAGATAACAAGAAGCAAAACAGCCATAGGAAAGGAGATAAGAAGTTGCATTTTATACATGTTGAGTTTGATATTCCAGTAGAATATCTCTCAGGAGACCGACAGAATTTGGAATTGCATAACTGGTGCCAACGTGAGAACAGAGCTCACAGTAACGGAAAGTCTTTTGCCATTTTTCATAATGTTCTATAGTTTCCTCTAGTCTTGCTATATACTCATGTTCACCAATTACTCAATGTCTTTGTATACGTCTAATTCTGCAGTTTCAACTTCTTGCTGTATAATGTTGTTTCACATGATCCCTCCAACCAGTAATCCCTGTACTGAAGGCAGTATCTTTCCACATTGGAAAAAAAAAAAAAAAGAAAGAAGGTCACTGAGAGAGCCTACATTCTTTCCCATCATTTTTCTCTTTCATGATGAATCAAAAGGAAATGCTAATCAACTTTTTTTTATTTCCTTCCTATTCAGGGAGCTGTGGATAACATTTTGGGCCCATGCAAAATCATTTAAGAAAAAAAAAATTAGCCATAATTCTTCTTTACAGATTTATGATCTGCGAGAAAACTTTCTAAGATCTATTATCTCACCTGTTGGAAGTTGTTCGTTTTTTTTTTTTAATGAATTCCTTCTCATTTAAAAACAGCCCATTTACATTTCAAAAATCTTACCAGTATTAACCAGATTATTCCTTCTAATCATTCTTGTAGGTCTGATCTCAGAAAACTATTTGAAGCCATCTGTTATTTAAATCCAAATTTGAAGCACATGAAAGAGCAGAACTTGATTTATATTATTTCCGGTTAGTTCTAGTATGTATAGAATAACAACTTGGCAGGATCTCACAGCAGCTATAGTATGGTGCAAGTGTATGAAATAACTGCTACTAAGATTCATGAGCACACACATCTACTAAGGGCATCTAAAGGGCATAAACATTTCAGAATTCCATCTTTAATCAGTACTTACCCTGCTGATACACAACCAGGAAAACATTCTACTCTTAGAAGAAAAATATGTATCTCTGTTATTTATGCAATGTCTCAAACACACAAAATCCTAGTCCAGCATGAGATGCAATCGCCAAATTTGTGGGAACTGAAGTTTCCATAGAAAGAAGCATTAAATGGATTCATAAGGTTTGACTAAATATGGTCAGCTCTGAACATTCCATTGTGTATATTAAATGCACATAAGGCAGATAAAAAGCAATGTCCTAGGTTGAATAGTATCCCTCAAAATTCATGTCTACCTGGAACCTAAGAATGTGACCTTTTCTGGAAACAGGGAGTTAGCAGATGAAGTCATACTGGATTAGAGTGAGCCCCAATTGGCTGGTAGTCAGTGACTGGAATCCTTATATGGAGATCTTGTGGGAAGACACACTTGGGAAGAGGGCCATATGCAGTTTGGAGCAATGTAGCTTCAAGTCAAGGAACACTAAGGATTCTTCCCTAGAGTCTTCAGAGGGCACATGACCCTCCAGACACCTTGATTTCAGACTTTTAGCCTCCAGCACTGTGAGAGAATAAACTCTTGTTGTTTGAAGCCACCTGGTTTGTTAGGGAGTCTGGGAAACTCATGCAGGCTCTCGATGGCAAATAGACAACTCTGACTTTATTTGCTTCCCTTACAAAAGCAGAGACACATTTAGAGTGATACCACCTCCACACCGACCTCCCTCCTAAATACTTGATGAGTAATTGTGCAAATGCATAGATAAAGCACATGCATTTTGATGTCTTCAGTCAAAAGTGCCTTCAAATCAAAAATAGTTTGGGGGGGGCACCTGGGTGGCTCAGTCATTGGGCGTCTGCCTTCGGCTCAGGTCATGATCTCAGGGTCCTGGGATTGAGCCCCACATCGGGCTCCCTGCTCGGCGGGAAGCCTGCTTCTCCCTCTCCCACACTCCCTGCTTGTGTTCCCTCTCTCCCTGTGTCTCTCTCTGTCAAATAAATAAATAAAATAAAATAAAATAAATAGTTTAGGGGGAATGCTAATCAACTTCAAAATGCCATTGTTAATTGTTTCTTTTAATTATCAGTTCCTATTGCATCCCTGGATGTATACCAATTGGCACCCAAAGGACCAGTAAGAAGAGGAAGACAGGGTGACAAGATTTCCTTCTTGAAACAATTTAGGTATAA
>NW_028065844.1:0-388 GCF_054177405.1 Leptonychotes weddellii
AGCTTTGTTCTTTGTTTTCCAGATTGCTTTGGCTATTTGGGGTCTTTTGTGGATTTTAGGATTTCTAGGATTTTAGGATTATTTTCTTTTATTTCTGTGAGAAAATATTGTTGGTATTTTGATAGGGATTGCATTGAATCTGGATAGCTTTGGATAATATGGGCATTTTATTTATTTATTTTTTTTTAATTTTTTTTTTAAAGATTTTATTTATTTATTTGAGACAGAGAGAATGAGAAACAGAGCATGAGAGGGAGGAGGGTCAGAGGGAGAAGCAGACTCCCCGCCGAGCAGGGAGCCCGATGTGGGACTCGATCCCGGGACTCCAGGATCATGACCTGAGCCGAAGGCAGTCGCTTAACCAACTGAGCCACCCAGGCGCCCTAAT
>NW_028065845.1:0-388 GCF_054177405.1 Leptonychotes weddellii
GACTTGTTCACAAGTGAACTGGCCCCACAGATGGAAAACTGGGAGGAACGCAGCACAGGAGGGCTCAGACGCGTGGCCCGGGCGGTCCTTCCACATGGGGCCTGCGGGGCGGGAGTCACCCGAGTCCCCAGGGCAACGGCAGGACTAGACTCGGCCTCTCCTGACCCGGCTGGGCACCTTTCAGGCCTGCCTTCTGCTGCCAGCCGGGCAAAGCCCTGGGGTGGCCAGGTGGGGCCCAGGGACCAGAGGTCAGAGTCCCAGGTGACAGCTGCCAGGGTGGGGTGGGGTCCTGCCCCGAGCCCGCCCACTGTGTCTCCCGGGAGTGTGCTCACTCTGCCTTACTTGGCCTGGAGGAGAAACCCGTAAACACTCCCCTGCTAGCTTCTGC
>NW_028065846.1:0-388 GCF_054177405.1 Leptonychotes weddellii
CCCCAATGTTCATAGCAGCAATGTCCGCAATAGCCAAACTGTGGAAAGAGCGGAGATGCCCTTCAACAGATGAATGGATAAAGAAGATGTGGTCCATATATACAATGGAATATTACTCAGCCATCAGAAAAGATGAATACCCAACTTTTACATCAACATGGATGGGACTGGAGGAGATTATGCTAAGTGAAATAAGTCAAGCAGAGAAAGACAATTATCATATGGTTTCACTTATTTGTGGAACATAAGGAATAACATGGAGGACATTAGGAGAAGGAAGGGAAAAATGGGCGGGGGGAATTGGAGGGAGAGATGAACCATGAGAGACTCTGGACCTGAGAAACAAACAGGGTTTTAGAGGGGAGGGGGTAGGGGGACTGGTTAGCCC
>NW_028065847.1:0-388 GCF_054177405.1 Leptonychotes weddellii
TTGTTTGCATGACACCTGCTGAAAGGAGTTTTCATTGATCCCTCTGGGTGTGTGTTTCTGCACTTTGCCTTGAGCCCCTCCCGTGTGCAGGGATCCAGGGAGGGAAAGCCAGCCTCAGGCAAAAACAGCAGAGAAAGGTTGGAAGGATGGAGCTTTAGTACCTGTTGATCTTTCTGAGGATGCACAACCCCCCCCATCCACCCCCTCCCCCCCCCCACACAGACCTCCCTACCTGATCCTTCTGGGGTCAGGAACCAGCCCTTCCAAAAGATACAAATGCAGGTTTTTTGTTTGTCTTAAGCAGGAAAGCACTTTCCAGTTGGTGAAGGTCAGAACACACTTTCCTATAGAAATACGTGTTTGGTGTAGTTTGCACAATGGCTATAAA
>NW_028065848.1:0-388 GCF_054177405.1 Leptonychotes weddellii
CAGGCACTCGCCTAGTGGTCCTAGGAGAGTCATTTCCTTCAGCGCCTCATCTTCTTCCTCGGTGAAAACGAGGAGATGGGTTGATTGCATCAGGATGCTCCCTGCTCACGACCCTCCAATAGCTGGCAGGGAGAGTTGAAGTTCCTTCCTGGCTTTGCTTGTGCTCATCTCCCACCCTTCCCCAATACACATTAACTGCGGCCATAGTCACGACACAAGTGCCAAGTCCTCTTGATGCCCCCATGCCTTTGCACGTGCTGTTGCTGCTGGGAGGGGCCTCCCAGCTTTCCCAACAGTAAGCTCTTCTTCCTCTGCTGAGCCCAGCTTTCTCTGACCCCTCAAGGCAGGTCTAAGAGGGCTTCTCCATGGGGGCGCCTGGGTGGCTCAG
>NW_028065849.1:0-388 GCF_054177405.1 Leptonychotes weddellii
AATTGGGGGCTGGGCCAGGGAATCGAGAGCCATTGGAGGCCTTATGAGCAGGTGGAGAGGTGGGCTGTGAGGTGTGAGGTAGGGGACAGTGGGGGAGGGGGCCTCAAATTGACCATGTGAATAACTCACCCATCAAACTGGGGCACTTTGGGGAATCCAAGAGTGCACTGTTCACAGCTACTCCGGGGCAGTCGGGGAACCAGGGCTGTTCTGGGCAAACCCAGTGAATGGGGACCCTGCCCAAAGGGCTATGGAAAGACGAGCCAGTGTGGGGAGGGGGAGGAGCGTTAATTTCTGTACATTCAGTTACATCCAGAAAAAACCCGACGTCTGGAACCCAACAGCTTCCCCTTCATATTCTGAATATGCATTTTGATGATTTAAGAAA
>NW_028065850.1:0-388 GCF_054177405.1 Leptonychotes weddellii
CATGCTTTGGAGTAGATATATGTATGCTGACATGGATAGAACGTCAGGGAACAATTTTAAGTGAAAAAGAAGTGGCAAAACAATACAAATAGTCTTATCCAATATGTATGTGTGAAATTATGTAAATTAGTAGAAAAAAAGAACCCTGGAAGAACACACATCAATCTAGGAAAAGTGAAAGAGTATCTAATGTTTTTTCCTGTAAAATTTTTATTCTTTTTATCTGTGAGGTTTTTTATTATTGTTTGACATTTTTATATTGGGCACTTGTCAGTGTACTATTTTTGAAAAAAAAAAAAGAAAGTTCTGTATCAAAGTGTAGATTCACATATATTAGTTGATCTCTGAATATCCTTTCTTTCATAAGCAACTAAAAAATCAAAGTATA
>NW_028065851.1:0-388 GCF_054177405.1 Leptonychotes weddellii
AAACGCCATTGATAGACTCCATGGTAGTCTTGTGTGAGGGGGACTTTTCATATCTAATCTCAAGTCTAGGTTTGTAATTCCTGCATGTTTGCAGGAAAAAAAAAATGAAAGGCAGGATACGGTCTTCACAGCAGATTGGGCACTCTGACAGTTTCCTCTGGCACTTCCATCTGTATACATCAGCTGCAGCTCCACTCAAATTGATGGGACGGTGTCCATGCCTACAAAGATCATCACTGCTTACATGTGAGGGACAGCCAGCCGGCAGGCACCTGGGACGTGAGCAGTACATATATACATACATACCCACAACCAGAAAGTGTCTTCACAAATCAGGCTTCACAGATCAACCTGGCTTCCTGGTGAGAGCAAACCATGGGAGGCGGGC
>NW_028065852.1:0-388 GCF_054177405.1 Leptonychotes weddellii
ACTCTTACATCATTAAGCTCAGGTAATGAACTAATGGAGATGACCAAGCGCACAGGAAGTCACACCACTAGTGAGGGTGGATTTACACACCCAAGACTCCCGGAATTGTCGGATGAAGAAAATAAACTTGTTAGGAAAGAGACATTTCGTGAAGTATGGCTGCAATAACAAAGATTAGCATACAAGACACCACTGGCAACGAACACTTAAAACGGCACTCCGCAAATTGCTTATTTACTAAACATCGGGGAAAAAAGTGCGTCTAAATGGAAAAATCGGGGGAACATCAACTTAACTAATCGAAATGACCAGCATTGATAATGGGACTCTGCCATCTGGTGCCTTCTGATGTGACTGGTGCACCAGGAAGGATACAACATCGCATACG
>NW_028065853.1:0-388 GCF_054177405.1 Leptonychotes weddellii
CCCCGGATTTCCTCCTCTGCTCCCTGCTGGCCCTTCCGGCTGTGTTGACATGCTCACTCGGCTTCTTTCCTGTTCAACAGCATTCTCTGCCGGAAGGTCTCAAGAAACATAAAACAAAGTCCTCTGTGGCACACAGGTTCGAAAATGCTTCACTATTTGGTGCTCAGAGACACCATTTACAGTTGTGAGGGGGTTAAAATGCTATGGGTAGTGGTTCCCCTGAAGAACAGTCAGTAACAAAATGTAACCGCTAACTTGTTCTGCTTCTATGGAAAATCGGAGTTGACTTAAGTCATCCTGTCTTAAAATATCTTTTCTAGACACAAACCATTGTACTAGTTTCCTATATACTAGATAGAGAAAACCCTAAGAACTCCACAAGAAAACA
>NW_028065854.1:0-8108 GCF_054177405.1 Leptonychotes weddellii
AAAAAAAAAAAAGTTAAAAAAATATTCACTTTGAAAGACTAAAGAATCATGGGAAAAAAGCCATGAATTCTATGTGCAGTATTCCCCTAGCACTGGAGTTCTCCTGTTCTCATTGATCGGTAAACTTGGTCTTGGCTGGCTGTTCTTGCTGATCTTCTGGGGGAGGGGCCTGTTGCGGTGGTTCCCAAATGTTTTTGCCGGAGGCGGAATTGCCCTGCCCTTGCCGGGGGCTGGGCTAAGTAATCTGCTTGGGTTTGCTCTCGGGAGCTTTTGTTCCCTGCAAGCTTTCCATACAGCTTTGGAGGACGAGAGTGAAAATCGCAGCCTCCCAATCTCCGCCCTGGAGGAGCCGAGAACGCGGGGCCCCGCTCCTCAGTGCACCCCCAGAGAAAAGCAGTCCGACACTCCCATCTCCCTGGTCTCTGGCCGCACTCCGTGCTCACCCAGCCTGTGACCGAGCAATTCTATCTCTGGTACCCGACCCTGTGTGGAGTCTCCAAACCCAGCAGAGTCCTGTGGTGCACTTCTGTGCCGCTCCTCCCAGTGTAGGAAGGGGAGTCTCCCCGGATCTGCTGCTTGTTGGGTCTCTGCTGGAGGAGCAGTGGCCCGACTGTGCCACGGATCACGGTTTATGGCAACCCGGAGTTGAGAGCCCACTCCTCGGCTCGTCTCTGCAGCCGGCTTCCCTGCTCCAATACCTGGGGTATCTGCCACACTCAGGCACCCCCGGTCTTTCTGTGACCCCAAGGGTCCTGAGACCACACTGTCCCAGCAAGGGTTCCACCCCCCACTTAGCCACTGGAGCGATGTCTCTCAGTGGAGCCAACTTCTAAAAGTTCCGATTTTGTGCTCAGCTGCTCTATCACTTGTCAGAATTGGCCGACGGAGGCCACCTCCCCCGCCGTCTATCCTCCCAAATATCACCTTGGATTCACTTCTCCGCACATCCTACCTTCCAGAAAGTGGTCGCTTTTCTGTTCAGAGAGTTGTTGCTATTCTTTTCTTTGATCTCCTGTTGAGTTTGTAGGTGTTCAGAATGGTTTGATCCCTATCCAGCTGAATTCCTGAGACCAGATGAAATCCAGGTCTCCTACACCTCTGCCATCTTGCTCTGCCCCCCCAATCACTTCTAATAAATAGAGTATGAAAGGGAAATATTGTAACTTCTTCAGTGGAGAAACTTGGCAGACATCACTTTAACCAAGTACTGAAGGTTAACATCACTGGTGGTCAGTCATGGCCATAGCATATACTCCTCACATGACATGGTGAGAAGGACACTTTACCTCTGTGACATTCTTTTCCCAAACCCATAACCTCAGTCTAATTATGAGAAAACATCAGACAAACCCAAAGTGAGGTATATTCTACAAAATACTTGACCAGTACTTTTGAGAAGTGTCAAGGTCATGAAAAACAAGAAAGAAGACTGAGGAACTCTCACAGATTGAAAAGGCCTAAGGAGATATGACAGCTAAATGGAATGTGGCATCCCAGTCTGGGTCTTAAAAAAAGGACATTAGTGAAAAAAACAGGGAAATCTGAATAAGGACTACAATGTAGTTAAGAGTATTGTACCAATATTAATTCTTAGTTTTGACAATTGTACCATGGTCGTATAAGTTGTTAACATTAAAAATAATAATAATAATAGAAAAGATGTTAACATTAGAAGATGTTGGGTGGAAGATAAACAGAAACTTTCTGTATGATCTTTGAAACTATTCTCTAAGTCTAAAATTATTTGAAGTAAAAACTTCTAAGTCAAGGAACTCTCAAAAATACTAGGTTAACAGGCACCAGTTTTCCATTTATTTTTTATTTAAATTCAATTAGCCAACATATAGTACATCATTAGTTTCAGATATAGTGTTCAGTAATTCATCAGTTGCATATAACACCCAGTGCTCATCACATCATGTGTCCTCCTTAATGCCCATCACCCAATTATTTATTGTATGGATATACCAGACTTGTATAAAAGCTTGAATAATGGTTAGGCCTATTAACCCAGTATATGGTTTCAAGATCTGGAGTTTAATTCCTCTGTAGACACAGTGAATATGTTTACCAAACCCCACATTAGGATACTTTGTCTGACAAAATATGTTCAGGCAACTTTCAAGTGAGAGCATAAATCACAGGTAATAAGAACCAAGTTGAGGGTGCCTGGGTGGCTCAGTTGGTTAAGCAACTGCCTTCGGCTCAGGTCATGATCCTGGAGTCCCTGGATCGAGTCCCGCATCGGGCTCCCTGCTCGGCAGGGAGTCTGCTTCTCCCTCTGACCCTCCCCCCTCTCATGTGCTCTCTCTCATTCTCTCTCTCTCAAATAAATAAATAAAATCTTTAAAAAAAAAGAACCAAGTTGATTATCTCTGTTCTATGGCCATTGTGGCATCTTTTAAAGACATTCAGTTATCTCACTAAATGTGTGTCATGAGTATGATAACTGTGTATTCTAATCTAGCCTTTTAAAAACTCTGTGGCTTACTAACCACTGGTCATATGAGACAACATATGGCTAGTATCTTTACTAACATGCCACATATTTGTGTAACACAGAATAGAAGTTTGGCCTATAAGTATCCTTTTAGAGTCAAGGAAGGAAACATTTTTAACTCCTTTAAAGGATGTATGAGAACCAGTCTTCAACATGTTGTATTTGTGCATACAGATGTGAGAAAATTTTGAATAAAAATGCTTATATATTGTTTGTGTATAATAAGCATTTTTATTCAAAATTTTCTCATCACCAGGCTAGCCCATCCCCCCACCCCCCTCCCCTCTAGAACCCTCAGTTTGTTTCTCAGAGTCCATAGTCTCTCATTTTTTATACGCAAACAATGAATCATGGAACACTACATCAAAAACTAATGATGTAATGTATGGTTAACATAACATAATAAAAAAAAGCTTATATAAATGATTAGGAAAACAATAATTTATAAGTCCTGATAAGAGCAAAACAAATAAAAATATTCCAGAGATGCAAATGAATGTGGGAGTCTCCAACATATTCATATATCCACATACAAAAGAATGAAATTGGACCCCTATCTCACACCACTCACAAAAATTAACTCAAAGTGTGTTAAGATTTAAGATTTAAATAACCTGAAACTGTAAAAATCCTAGAAGAAAACATAGGGGAAAAAAATTCATGACATTAGTTTTGGCAATGCTTTTTTGGATATGACACCAAAGCAAGTGACAAAAGCAAAAATAAGTGAGACTACATCAAACTAAAATTTCTGCACAGCAAAAGAAATCAACAAAATAAAATGCAGTGTGTAGAATGGAAGAAAACATTTGCAAACCATCTATCTGTTAAGGGGTCAATATCTAAAATATTAACTTCTTTTCTCTGACCAGTCAATAACCTACAAATTTTCCTTTCCTTTAAAAATTCTAGTTTTTGGTAGCTGTCATGCTCCACCCAAAACTGGTCACCTGATTCTAGACATTTCCTTATACATTAATTAGTAGTTTCTGAACCCTATCCCAGGTCCAGCCCATTCCCTTAGCTTAGTTGCTATCCTTCTATGTGTACCAATTTCCTAGGGCTGCTGTAACAAATTACCACAAACTGGATGGTTTAAAAGAAAAAAAAAAAAACTGTTCCCTCAGAAGTGTGGAGGCTAGAATTCTGAAGTCAAGGAGTCTGCAGGGCCATTTTTCCTTTGACAGCTCTAGGGAGAAAGTCTTCCTTACCTGTTATAGCTTTGGGCGATTGCCAACAATCCTAATTGTTCCTTGACTTATATATACATCAGTCCAATTTCTACCTCTGTCCTCATATGGCATTCTCCCTGGGTATCTGTGTCCAAATTTCCCTCTTCTTAGAAGGACATTTGTCATTGGTTTTAGGGCCAGCCCTAATCTGGTATAACTTCATCTTAACTTGATTATATCTGCAAAGACCTTATTTCCAAAAAAGGTCACATTCACAGGTTAGTGGTTAGAACTTCTGCATATTTTTTGGAGGACAATTCAGCACAAATTATCTTGACCTAACTCTCTCAGGTATGACTCCATAAACTGAAAACAGCAACACATGACACTTCCCATCAGTGCTACAAGCATCTAACCAGTATAATTATTTAATGCTTAATTATTTGGCAAGAACTGGAGTTAAGTCAGGGTGGCAGCATTTCTAGAGACACTTTAGTTACTGGAAAGTCTTTTGATCCATTTCTAACACATGGACCTATTTACAAACAGTGGCCTGCTCAATAGGATTGAAGTAACCTTAAATGTATGGGATTAAAACCTATCAGTTTCATCAGTGGGAAAAAAAATAGAGGTGTTGACACGCTTATGTAGCATGTAATATTGGTGGTAATGGTAGAGAGTTCTTTTCCTTTTGATTTTCTTTGATGAGTTGGCTTTATTTTGATGAGAGAACTTGCAGGAATCATCTAAAAATAGCATTCATATACTTCAAAGTGGATGCTTTATAAAAAGAGATTTGACAACAAACAAGTAATATATTTAAGGATCACATTCCTGAAATCAGTTGGTCTTTTGCAATTACTCACTGACATGTCACCTAAGATATTAACAATACTATTCAGTATTGTTATTCAATACTATTCAGACACACTATCCCTCATTTGGTTATTCTATAAGTAAAAAAGTGTTGCTGTCTTTCACATGAGAGTGTGACTAGTGACAGTCCTTTTGTTTGAATACCCCTGTATTTTCTACAGCTGTGGCAACAAATCCACAAATTAAGCGGCTTAAACAACAGAAATTTATTCTCTCACAGTTCTCAAGACTAGAAGGCTGCAGGGTCATTCTCCCTCTGAAGGCTCTAAGGAAGAAGACTTTCTTCCCTCTTCCTAGCTTCTAGTGGTTGCCAGCAATCCTTAGAATCCCACCGCTTCTGGCTGCATCACTCCAGGTTCTTCTGTCCTCCCTTTGTGTGTGCATCTGTGTCTCTGTGTCCAAATCTCCCTCCCCTTTCTCTTACCAAGACCGCAATCATTGCCCCTGTAATCCAGTATGACCTCATTTAACTTGATTACATGTGCAAAGACCTTATTTTCAATTAAGGTCACATTCTGAAATTATGGGTTAATCTAAATTTTGGGGAGACACTGTCTAACTCACTACAGCCCCCAAATCAAATCTTCTGTTAGATAAGGCATTATATTTTAAGTTGAAACCTTACTCATATAAATACAAAACTGAATTTTATTCTATGACTACAAGTTGAAATATTTTTTAAAGATTTTATTTATTTATTTATTTATTTATTTAGAGAGTGAGAAAGTAGGGGGAGAGCCAGGGGAGAGGGAGAGAGAGAATCTCAAGCAGACTCTGCACTGAGCATGGAGCCTGCCCCAGGGCTCGATCTCATGACCCTGCGATCATGACCTGAGCTCACCAAGAGTTGGATGCCTAACCAACTGTGCCACCCAGGTGCCCCTACAAGTTGAAATATTTTAAAAGGCACCAGCCACAAAATGAGAGCTCTGATTCCAAACGTATATGTCCATTTTTGAAAATTATAAATCTGTAACATACTTGCATTTAGGATAACACTAAATTTTTAGAATTCATGTTTTCAATAAGAAAGAATCTTTAAGGGGCCCTTGGGTGGCTCAGTCAGTTAAGTGTCTGGCTCTTGGTTTAGGCTTAAGTCATGATCTCAGTGTCCTGAGATAGAGGCCCGTATGGGGCTCCATGCTCAGTACAGAGTCCTTCCCCCTCTGCTCCTCCTCCTGCTCCCACTCTCTCTCTCTCCAAAATAAATAAATAAATAAAATCTTAAAAAAAGAAAGAATCTTTCAGAACTTCCTTTCATAAATATCATTGGTTCTCATGACTGAGGGCATACTGAACAATTTACAGGTCATTGGATTACTTATGTATCACTCTTACCTGTGATCATTATGGAAAAACTTGTTTAGTGTATAAGAGGGGTCGATTGGAAAGATATGTCTGCATAATACCACATAATCAGTTGAAAAATTGTTGAGTATTAACATCTCCTTTTTCCCTCTCTTCGGTCTGAAATACTTTTCATATATATGCTCTGGTGCCATGTAAACTGACTAAAGATACTAAGAAAGCAGTGCCTTCAAAGGCCAATTATGTCCACTATTTTAATACAAACACAAGACAGCGAAACTACTTCATAAACTTGCTTGATTTTTGAAGTGAGCTGGTTGGAATTTCTTTAAAATATTCATAATTTAGGGGTGGCTGGGTGGCTCCATTCATTAAGCACTGGACTTGTGATTTCAGCTCAGGTCATGATCTCATGGGTCCTGGAATAAAGCCCCGCATGGGGCTCGTGCTCAGTGGGGAGTCTGCTTAAGATCCTCTCTCTCTCCCTCTACCCTCCCCCCACTTGCACTCACTCTCTCTAAAATAAATCTTTTGAAATAAAATAAAATATTCATAAATTAGGGGTGCCTGGGTGGCTCAGGCATTAAAGCATCTGCCTTCGGCTCAGGGCACGATCCCAGGGCCCTGGGATGGAGCCCTGGATCGAGCTCCCTGCTCCTCGGAAAGCGTGCTTCTCCCTCTCCCACTTCCCCGGCTTGTGTTCCCTCTCTCACTGTGTCTCTCTCTGTCAAATAAATAAATAAAATCTTTAAAATATAATTTAAAAAATTCATAATTTAATATTTCTGTTCTCTATATAATACTTGATATTTCTTATATATGTAATATGCTATATTCCATAATAGGCTACAATGTTTGACCTTATTAAATTTTGTTATTTATTTATTTAAAAATTTTAAATCCAGGGGGCCTGGGTGGCTCAGTCGGTTAAGCGTCTGCCTTCGGCTCAGGTCATGATCCCAGGGTCCTGGGATCGAGCCCCACATTGGGTTCCCTGCTCAGCAGAAAGCCTGCTTCTCCCTCTCCCACTCCCACTGATTGTGTTCCCTCTCGCTGTGTCTCTCTCTGTCAAATAAATAAATAAAATATTAAAAAAATAAAAAAAAATTAATTCCAGTAAACATACAGTGTCATATTAGTTTCAGGTGTACAATACAGTGATTCAGCAATTCTGTACATTACTCAGTGCTCATCAAGATAAGTGTACTTTTAATCCCCTTTACCTATTTCACCCATCCCCCCACCTCCCCTTTAGTAACCATCAGTTTGTTCTCTATAATTAAGAGTCTATTTTTTATTTGTATTTTTTATTTCTTTTGCCTATTTGTTTCTTATGTTCCATATGACTAAAATTGTATGGTATTTGTCTTTCTCTGACTTATTTCACTTAGCATTATACTGTCTAGCTCCATCTGAGTTATTGCAAATGGCAAGATTTCCTTATTTTATGGCTGAATAATATTCCATATATATATATCCATCTTTTTTTAAATTTTTTAAAATTTTTTATTGTTATGTTAATTACCATACATTACATCATTAGTTTTTGATATAGTGTTCCACGATTCATTGTTTGTGTATAACACACAGTGCTCCATTTAGAGCGTACCCTCTTTAATACCCATCACCAGGCTAACCATCCCCCCACGCCCTTCCCCTCTGAACCCTGTTTTTCAGAGTCCATCATCTCTCATAATTTGTCTCCCCCTCCGATTTCCCCCTCTTCATTTTTCCCCGCCTGCTATCTTCCTCTTCTTCTTTTTTTTTTCTTTTTAACATATACAGTATTATTTGTTTCAGAGGTACAGGTCTGTGATTCAACAGTCTTGCACAATTCACAGCGCTCACCATAGCACATACCCTCCGCAATGTCTATCACCCAACCACCCCATTCCCCCGACCTCCCACCACTCCAGCAACCCTCAGTTTGTTTCTTGAGATTAAGAATTCCTCATATCAGTGAGGTCATATGATACATGTCTTTCTCTGATTGACTTATTTCACTCAGCATAATACCTTCCAGTTCCATCCACGTCGTTGCAAATGGCAAAATCTCATTCATTTGATGGCTGCATAATATTCCATTGTATATATATACCACTTCTTCTTTATCCATTCATCTGTCGATGGACATCTTGGCTCTTTCCACAGTTTGGTTATTGTGGACATTGCTGCTATAAACATCGGGGTGCACGTACCCCTTCGGATCCCTACATTTGTATCTTTGGGGTAAATACCCAGTAGTGCAATTG
>NW_028065855.1:0-388 GCF_054177405.1 Leptonychotes weddellii
AAACGCCATTGATAGACTCCATGGTAGTCTTGTGTGAGGGGGACTTTTCATATCTAATCTCAAGTCTAGGTTTGTAATTCCTGCATGTTTGCAGGAAAAAAAAAATGAAAGGCAGGATACGGTCTTCACAGCAGATTGGGCACTCTGACAGTTTCCTCTGGCACTTCCATCTGTATACATCAGCTGCAGCTCCACTCAAGTTGATGGGACGGTGTCCATGCCTACAAAGATCATCACTGCTTACATGTGAGGGACAGCCAGCCGGCAGGCACCTGGGACGTGAGCAGTACATATATACATACATACCCACAACCAGAAAGTGTCTTCACAAATCAGGCTTCACAGATCAACCTGGCTTCCTGGTGAGAGCAAACCATGGGAGGCGGGC
>NW_028065856.1:0-388 GCF_054177405.1 Leptonychotes weddellii
AGAAAGACAGAAACTACCAAAGTTCACTTAAAGAAGAAAAAGACATTCCAAAGAGACCTGTAAAGAGGAGAGGTTGTTCCATTTGGGTAAAGAGCACAGAATCTCTTGCCATATAGATATCCAAAATATAAATGAAGGTTACACATGTGTCTCCACACACCAAAGGCACAATACACAGCCTCAAGCAAGACTCCTTATCTTCTACAGATTTTCAGACATTACTGATCATGACCAAGGCACTGATTGCCTTCTCTACATGCAAACACTAGTCTTTTAAACAAGACATTCAGCGAAACATTCAACTCCCTCACCAGCCTCAGGCAGCAGGTCTCATAAAATGCCATAATGACTTACTTATAACAGGTTCAAACTGAAATAAATGAAACAC
>NW_028065857.1:0-388 GCF_054177405.1 Leptonychotes weddellii
CAGCAAAGCAAAATCCCTGGCTTCTGTGATTGAGAAGTTTGTCCTGTTATCTTTTTTGACTACTGCTCTTTTGTTCTGTTTTGTTGTTCTTGTTTTGCCTTTGCCACAGGAAAAAAGTTTTTTTTTCTTATTACTATTACATAAATTGCTAGAACATTTCTCTGGTATGTTTTTTTTTTTATTTTTTTATTTTTTTTTTAAAGATTTTATTTATTTATTTGAGACAGAGAGAATGAGAGAGACAGAGAGCACATGACAGGGGGAAGGGTCAGAGGGAGAAGCAGGCTCCCCGCCGAGCAGGGAGCCCGATGCGGGACTCGATCCCGGGACTCCAGGATCACGACCTGAGCCGAAGGCAGTCGCTTAACCAACTGAGCCACCCAGGCGC
>NW_028065858.1:0-388 GCF_054177405.1 Leptonychotes weddellii
CGCCTGGGTGGCTCAGTTGGTTGGGCGACTGCCTTCGGCTCAGGTCATGATCCTGGAGTCCCGGGATCGAGTCCCGCATCGGGCTCCCTGCTCGGCAGGGAGTCTGCTTCTCCCTCTGACCCTCCCCCCTCTCATGTGCTTGCTCTCTCTCATTCTCTCTCTCTCAAATAAATAAATAAAATCTTTAAAAAAAAAAAAAGAATCTGAATTAGAGCGTCCCTTTCAGTGGGAGAGACTGGAGAGGTTCTGTGGGGTCTTGTGGCATTGCCCCTTGCCCCCCACTTTTGTCCTGCTTTTCCAGGGCCACACCAGTGTTTCATGGCCATCCAACTGTGATGGCAGATAGGAGGGTCATAGACATGGCTGTGAAAACACAGTTTTCAATCCA
>NW_028065859.1:0-388 GCF_054177405.1 Leptonychotes weddellii
GACTTGTTCACAAGTGAACTGGCCCCACAGATGGAAAACTGGGAGGAACGCAGCACAGGAGGGCTCAGACGCGTGGCCCGGGCGGTCCTTCCACATGGGGCCTGCGGGGCGGGAGTCACCCGAGTCCCCAGGGCAACGGCAGGACTAGACTCGGCCTCTCCTGACCCGGCTGGGCACCTTTCAGGCCTGCCTTCTGCTGTCAGCCGGGCAAAGCCCTGGGGTGGCCAGGTGGGGCCCAGGGACCGGAGGTCAGAGTCCCAGGTGACAGCTGCCAGGGTGGGGTGGGGTCCTGCCCCGAGCCCGCCCACTGTGTCTCCCGGGAGTGTGCTCACTCTGCCTTACTTGGCCTGGAGGAGAAACCCGTAAACACTCCCCTGCTAGCTTCTGC
>NW_028065860.1:0-388 GCF_054177405.1 Leptonychotes weddellii
AGAGAGCACCTGGGGACAGACGTCAGTGTCTGACAGTGGCTGGGAGCCTGAGAGGACGGAGGCCCAGGCACCTTTGGGAGGGTGGACTGACAGGGCGGGGAAGGGGATGTGTGAAGAGGGGAGGAGTCCTCGAAGGTTACTGTACTGGGCGTGTGGGGAGCTGTGGGTCCGGGCTCCCTTCCCCAAGGGCCCTCTTTACCCCCAAGCCCCTGGATCCTCCCCTCATAGCACCCTTGCCCTGACCAAGGCCCTTCTGGGGTTTGCTTTAACGAAGGTCATTGGGCAGGAAGGAAAGGAATGGACAAGGATAAAGAATACCCCCACCTTGGGGACTCTAACCCACCTTGGGGATCTGCAGGTAAGGAGGGGCCACAGTGCCTGAACGCCC
>NW_028065861.1:0-388 GCF_054177405.1 Leptonychotes weddellii
ATGACTGGCATTCGGGGCTGTGTCTAAGTGGGGATGATCACGGTACCTATCACATGTGAAGAGGATTAAGTGAGATATGAAATATATGAAATGCTTAGAACAATGCCTGGTACATTCTAAAGCGTTTGTTAACTGTTGGTATTATGATGATTAGTGTCTTAGAAGTAGTAGAGCCCAGTAATACTTAGGAATGCAATAGTACTTAGGAATTCAAACCACTTAGGGGCATTGCAGACGGCATGGGTCAAGAAACACTTCATGTCCTTGGTGGCATTTGATGTAGATCTGGCTGGCTTAATGGTAGAATTCCTACAGATAGGACCTGGGGACAAGGGGAGTATTTTAGCAAGAGAGAATAGAACACAGAAATGCAGGTAGACTGGAAAAC
>NW_028065862.1:0-388 GCF_054177405.1 Leptonychotes weddellii
GGAGGGGGGTGGGGGACGGGTTAGCATGGTGATGAGTATTAAAGAGGGCACGTACTGAATGGAGCACTGGGTGTTATATGCAAACAATGAATCATGGAACACTACATCAAAAACTAATGATGTAATGTATGGTGATTAACATAACATAATAAAATTTTTAAAAAAAGCTTTTTAAAAGTCTTAATCTGGGGGCGCCTGGGTGGCTCAGTCGTTGGGCGTCTGCCTTCGGCTCAGGTCATGATCCCAGGGTCTGGGATCGAGCCCCGCATTGGGCTCCCTGCTCCATGGGAAGCCTGCTTCTCCCTCTCCCACTCCCCCTGCTTGTGTTCCCTCTCTCGCTGTGTCTCTCTCTGTCAAATAAATAAAATCTTTAAAAAAAAAAATAAAA
>NW_028065863.1:0-388 GCF_054177405.1 Leptonychotes weddellii
CAGGGCGCCTGGGTGGCTCAGTTGGTTGAGCGACTGCCTTCGGCTCAGGTCATGATCCTGGAGTCCCGGGATCGAGTCCCGCATCGGGCTCCCTGCTCGGCAGGGAGTCTGCTTCTCCCTCTGACCCTCCTCCCTCTCATGCTCTCTGTCTCTCATTCTCTCTGTCTCAAATAAATAAATAAAATCTTTAAAAAAAAAATGTCACCAGAAATGTATCTACTTGCCACATCTTTGTTATCATTTTTAATCTTTGCTATTTTTAGGGTGAGTCATATTTCACTGTTAAGTTTGACTTTCTTAAATTACAAATGAGAGTGAACATATGTATATCTTTATTAGCAACTTGTATTATCTGTTTGCTGAATATTTGTTCATGTCCCGTCCTATG
>NW_028065864.1:0-388 GCF_054177405.1 Leptonychotes weddellii
GCCTGGGTGGCTCAGTCGTTAAGCGTCTGCCTTCGGCTCAGGTCATGATCCCGGGGTCCTGGGATCAAGCCCCGCATCGGGCTCCCTGCTCCGCGGGAAGCCTGCTTCTCCCTCCCCCACTCCCTCTGCTTGTGTTCCCTCTGTCGCTGTGTCTCTCTCTGTCAAATAAATAAATAAAATCTTTAAAAAAAAAAAAAAAAGAATAAATGGATCAACCAGGAAATCACAGAAGAAATAAGAAAATACATGACGAATGAAAATGAAAATGAAAACATGACAGTCCAAAAGCTTTGGGATACAGTAAAAGCGGTCCTAAGAGAGAATTATACAGCAATACAGGCCCATCTTAAAAAGCAAGAAAAATCTCAGATACATAACCTAACCTTAC
>NW_028065865.1:0-8108 GCF_054177405.1 Leptonychotes weddellii
TTCCTGAGATTAAGAATTCCTCATATCAGTGAGGTCATATGATACATGTCTTTCTCTGACTGACTTATTTCGCTCAGCATAACACCCTCCAGTTCCATCCACGTTGTTGGAAATGGCAAGATCTCATTCCTTTTGATGGCTGCATAATATTCCACATCTTCTTTATCCATTCATCTGTTGATGAGCATCTTGGCTCTTTCTCAGTTTAGGTATTGTGGACATTGCTACTATAAACATCGGGGTGCATGTACCCCTTTGGTTCCCTACATTTGTATCTTTGGGGTAAATACCCAGTAGTGCAATTGCTGGGTTGTAGGGTAGCTCTCTATTTTCAACTTTTTGAGGAACCTCCATACTGTTTTCCAGAGTGGTTGCACCAGCTTGCATTCCCACCAACAGTGTAGGAGGGTTCCCCTTTCTCCGCATCCCCGCCAACATCTGTCATTTCCTGACTTGTTAATTTTAACCATTCTGACTAGTGTGAGGTGATATCTCATTGAGGTTTTGATCTGGATTTCCCTGATGCCGAGTGAGGTTGATTTTCTATTTTTTCTGAAGCCAATATTTGTAAGTTTTGTTTCTATGAATTTATTCATTTCATTTAAATAATCATATTTTTTGACATAAAATTCTTTGTTTTGATCCTCTAATTATCTAATAATAGCCCTTTGAAATTTTCAGATTTGGTGAATATTCTTTCCTAGTTTCCAAAGCATGTTTTCACATTTTACATTTTCTAGGTCAGACTTTAGTTGAAGGGAAGTCAGATGCTCAACTACTTCACAGAGCCCAGCTGCTCCTCTAATACTATAAAAGCCCATATCAGAAATTTTGGAAGTTGTGATTTATGGTTTTTAAAAATTTAAATGGAATTCAGTCTGTCAATCAGTCCAACAAATTGTGCCTTTGTGTGTGTTTATGCCTGTACACATAAGAAGAAAGAGGAAAAACAGAGTATGAAGGCTCTGACAGACTAATCCATTGGAGAGTGAACATTGGATAGATTATGGTGCTTTCCGCAAAAGGTTTTCATAATTATAATATACTTCAACAACTCTTAACCTGAACAGTTGTGTGAACAATATAAATAGATTGATATTGTTAAGAATCATGCAGGTGTTGGTTCCAGCCTTTTATGTAAGTGCTTCTCAGAGTATGCCTTCCAAACTACCAGCAACTCAAAGACTTACTAAAAGCAAATTCTTGGCTCCATTCCCACATCTGTTGAACCTGAATTTCTCAGGGTAAAATCCAGAAAACTATCCTTGTAACCAGCTCTCTAGAGGTGTCTTAGCCTCTGAAGCTTGAGAACTACTTCTCCTATCTTTAGAAATAGATGAGTGTTTCAGCACCAGTGCAGATATCTGTACAGCTAAGATTGTAAGAGTGAGACCTTTTCAGACATATCATTGCTCTAATTTAAAATTGAAATTGCTTATCTAAACCCAAAATGGTTGATTCAGATGACTGAAGCCTCTTTTTGTATCTTTCTTTATTCAGATAAAGGAGGAGATGAGTTAGCTAGGTGTGCTAAACTTAGCTGTAATGAACCAAACCTGGATGTGATATATGTCCAGATGTTCGAAAGGAAACAATTATCATTTATCATTTCCCAGTCTCTACTAAAACATTGCCCATTTGGAATGGGGGAATATGATCACACATAAACATTTGGCATATCTCTTTTTTAATAACTAACCAGGGCTTCCTTTTATATATTGGTGCTCAGTGAGTTGTTTACCAGTGTTTCAATATTTTAAACTCAATAATGTACCTGATAATAGGAGAGCACAACCATTCTTTCTGATTGTTTTTGATATTAAAAAAAACCCCAGTTGTATAAGTAGGTATTAGGATTTCTGATGGTAGTTTCTGATGATGAAGAACCCACACCCATTAACTGGGTGCTGTATGATATTAATAAGCTTCTCTTTCTTCCTATGTCATCACATATCTGGGCTCCCTCTCAACTGTCCTATGTCCTATGTCCTGTACATTCTTCCGGACAAAACACTGTGTAAAAAATCCATTTAATTAAATGGATTATATTAAATCCATTCTATCTGTGTATACTGATAATTTGCTTAGTCTATAAACCACCTGGCTTTAACTATCTTTGAAGCATTGAATGGTATGAAGATGAGAGAGAAAGTCTTTACTCCTGGATTGAGCAGAGTTTATACATGAGGTAAGTTAGCTAGGCAGTATGGTTAGATGAATATGAATGCCTTGACCTGCAGTTTACAGCATGCTCTAAAGTAATTTTTTTTTTTTTTACATTTGGTCTAGTAATCCTTTCATTTGGTCTCTGAATTGGGAAAAAACCTAGAAGTAATTTAATAAAAATAATTTAATTCAACCATTCATGGAAAAAACTTTTTTTTTTAAAGATTTTTTTTTTTTATTTATTTGACAGAGAGAGATACACAGCGAGAGAGAGAACACAAGCAGGGGGAGTAGGAGAGGGAGAAGCAGGCTTCCCGCAGAGCAGGGAGCCCGATGTGGGGCTCGATCCCAGGACTCTGGGATCATGACCTGAGCCGAAGGCAGACGCTTAACGACTGAGCCACCCAGGTGCCACCCATGGAAAAAACTTTTAAGCGCTAGATTTAAAACCCACTCAGGGAAGAAAAGCTTTTAAGCACTAGATTGTGGCCATTCATATTACAAATGGATACTGAATATCCTTACTCACATAACTGCAATGGAGAACTGTAGAAAGTCTTTGCCTTCAAGAGGTTGTATGAGAAATTTATGCCTTAATCACTTTTGATTTCATAAAGTAATAAAGTTATATTTGGAAGTTTGAGATATCTCATTGAGATTATTGACTAAAAATATGTTATTGATATCATGACAAAATCAGATGATCCACTTTAAAAATATAGGAAATGACAAAGAATACTTGACACATTTTCATTAAAATATTTGAATTTTATTAAAAACATATTCTTGTAGGGGTCCCTGGTTTGCTCAGTTGGTTAAGTGTCTGCCTTCGGCTCAGGTCATGATCCTGGGGTCCTGGGATCGAGCCCCACGTTGGGTTCCCCACTGAGCGGGGGCCTGCTTCTCCCTCTGCCCTTCCCCCCCTGCTCGTATGCACCCTCTCTCTCTCTCTCTGTCTCTCTTTCACATGCTCCCTGCTCTCTCTCTGTCAAATAAATAAATAAAATCTTTTAAAAAACATATTCTTGTAGGCAATTTCTTTTATTATTTTTCATGTGCATTGACTTTTATATTAAAATAGCATCTAAAAGAAGAAATCATATTTTTTCCTGTTAAAATGTTTATGAATTTATGATAAATGGCTGCTTTTAATATATGATCTGTTTTAACTACTGTTTTAATTACTGAGGTTCAAAACCACAATAAAAAATAGAGTTATGTTGGAAACTGCTTAGATATACTAAAACATGTAAGTGAGCGTTATAAACCACTCTCATTGTAGAAATCTTTGAAACACTGCCCAAGATATGTTTAAATTTGCTCAAAGAAAACAGTTTAGCCTATAATTGAAATTATTTTGATTTTGTTTAGTAGTTGCCCATTAGAAGAATGAGGTTGATATTATTTAAATAAATAGATTAGATATTTAATGATGAAATAAATGATTGGATATTTAATAAATCAATGAACTAATTTAACCTAGAAAAGGATGAGAATTATTTTCCTTGTTATTTTCATCTTCCCATAAACTCATTATATACCCTGCATCTTTTCAAAATATATGAAAGGAAATAATCTCTTAGAATATCATGAAAATTTAATCAGATCCCTTGCAGGAACATTTAGAGACAATCGCTTTATGCTGTAATCACTTCCTTCAGTCCTGATCCTTGAGGTGTGTATGAGGTAATATTATTAATGTTCTTTGTCTATTGGGAGGTATGTGTAATTATTCTGTGCCTCATCAGTCTATGACTATATGTTCAACACTTTAATGAGAATTGCCCTTGCCTTGTCTGCACAATGCACTAAAAGAGAGTCAAATCCCCTTTCTGAACTTCAGGGACCCATTTTTTGCCATACATTATTCATTTTAAGTAAGTTACTATCATTGGGAGACAGTTTCTGCCTTGTATGATAAAAGATTTTAAGTGAGGAGCAGTTAATTACTTATTGCCCATGCCCTGATGTGCTTTTCCATATGGCCTTTCTTTGGCATATGAGTGACAAGAAGTCATCAGGGCAGAGTCATAAGCAGAAATTTTTATATTAAAACTTTAATGTATCAGTGCCCGAGGCACTAGCTAATTCCAGTTTTCTAGTTACAGAACCTGAGCGAATAATTTAGCATCTAGTGCTTCTCAATATGCTTATTTTAGTTCAACTTCTGTCTCTTAAATCAAACGTAGAATTATCTCCCAAGTGCTTCAATTGCATGTGTCAGTGACCTTGAAAGTAAAGTTTTATTAGCAGAACTCCTGTGTCCTCATGGGAAACATACCCAAACTTTTAAACTACAGCTGTGGGTCTAGTTTTGGTGTGATGAAAATCCAAAATATGCATAGTGGAAAGATCATTATGACATTTCTTTTAGTTGTCTTGGATTATAGAAAAGAAAACAAAATGCTCCTTTACCATTTCTAATTATGAAGGTATGCTTTAAAATGTTCCTTGATTGACAAATACTTGTTCTGGTTCAAGCCTTGTTAATCAGTACATGTAATAATTATTGGGAGTAAAGAATAAAGAGTATGAGCCATTCAGCTCTAGAATGTCTATATCAAAGAAGATTGAGGCCAGCAATGTTGCTGGGTGGGCAGGTTGTGAGTTGGCATCAAGCTGAGCTTGTTATAGTAGCCCACTGTTTTTACTTCATTGCTCGGTTCATTTAGGAGTGGCCTTGAGTGCTATTTGAAATTTGCTCTAAAATTTCTCCTATACTGAGGTCTTGGTACTGCCACTTAATATTAAAATATTAGAACTAGAAAGGACTTCAAAATAATTTAAGATTAGTTTTTTCATTTTATAGCTGAGAAAACAAAGCTAGAAGTTAGAGTGATTTAGTCAAGCACACAGTTTAATTCTTTATGCTTTAATGCTATTAAAATATCTCTTAATTTTAAAATAAACGGTTGTTGGGGCACCTGGGTGACTCAGTCAGTTAAAGCTTCTGACTCTTGGTTTTGGCTCTGGTCATGATCTCAGAGTTATGGGGTTGAGCTCCGCATTGGGCTCCCCACTCAGTGCTTGTCCCTCTCTGCTGCTCCTCCCCCCCACTCAAGCGCACGCTCTCTCTCAAATAAATAAATAAATAAAACCTTAAATAAAATAAATTGTTGTCATGCATACATCATTCACTTTTCCTAACTAGGTATCAAAAAAGCACAATCAAACCACAATTTTCATTTTTCTTTATTAGAATATTGGAACTGGATTTGAGAATATGATTATCAGGGAAGCTGGTAGCAACATAATGTGTTTTTAGGGCAGAAATTTGATATAATTTAAACACAAATGTGAGATGTATTTTAGTTTCATCATTTACATATTGTGTATTAGTGAAGTTGATCTGCCATGCAAAAGGGAATTTGTGCTTGGGGAAGAGATTTTCTGGACCTGTCATGTTTTTATGATGCTTAATGATAGCAATTCTTTTTTTTTAATGGAAAGGGATACTTAACTATAATCTTATTTGCCTTACACTGTGGTTATAATTTTATTTTAAAATGATATTTGCATATTATCATTTTAGAAAGAGATGTTTGGCAAGAAGATAGGAAAAAGTAGAGAAAGAAACTCAATATATTACTAATGAAATAAAACTTGCCAAGAAATCAAGGCCAAGCCCAATTTAGTAGTGATTAAACAGCAATTATAATTTTAGAGCTATTAAGACAACAGTGTGAACTGATTTAGTTTCAGTTCAGTCCCAAGGAGGGACAGATGCACATTGTATCAACAGATGCAGTCACTCCACTGAATAATGCTCTGGAGTGTAAATCAGAGGAGCTGAGTCTCTGTTCATCTTTATCAATAATTTGGTGGAGCTCCTGTTTTGAATCACAAATTTTAATCTATAGCTGTTATTGCAATTCTTGCCTTTTTCTTGTAGAGAGTGTTGATGCTTAATGAATTCTGTAAGAGGGTGCTTGGTAAATTTAGACAATGCTTTGCATGCTTTTAATGCGTTCAACTGCATTTTAATGCATTTGACAAGAACTGAAAAACTTATGTCATTAATACATGTGATAACACTTCAGTAGTTTGGCAAAATGGTGTAACTATTACATGGATTAAAATTACTGGTTTTCCCAGGACTGCAGATTTAATCCAGTATCATAAACAAAAGATCTTCCTTCTCTTTTTCTTATTCCTTTATATGTTTCCACTGTACAAACCTCTCTTTTTCTTATTATCAACTATCACCCAGTGCTTAATATCTCATAAATTTCTCTGCAGCCTAACCTCTGTAAGAAGCTTCAAGCTCTGTTTCTACCTGCCACCTGGATCTTTCCAAGTGGATATCTCCCAGACACTTCAAACCCACAGATCTTTAAACTAACTCTGTCATATTTCTCATCAAATATCCTTCCTTCACTCAGAGGCTGATTACTCCTGCCAGGAAACTTAGAATTACTTTTACCATCTTCCCTTTTCATAGCTCGTGGTCAAGACATTTGGAAGCAACCATCCACTGTAGATCTACATTGCTGATGCCTTTGTATAGGTCCCTTTTGTTGACTGTGTTAGATTAGTGCCATGGAACAGATTGGGAGGGGAGCTAGGTGTTGTGGAAAGAACAGGGGCTTTGGCACCCAGTAGACCTGAATGAAGACTCAGCTTTGCTTCTTATGAGCTGTGTTTATTTGTCTAGATTATTTAAACTTGTTGATCTCTAGTTTATTCAGTGTATGGTGGCAAGTAGTTATTTCACAAGGTTTCATTAAAGAGTAGACAATAACACATATATGTGTGTGGAAATATATATATATTTCCTAGTACAGTACTGATACATAATCAGCACTGATAACCTTACAGTATACTCACTATTTTTCAGTGACTCTGGCTGCTACAGTTATCTCACTTTTCGTTCAAGTAGCCATTATATTGCTGCCTAAGCTCTTTCTAAATCTTATGTTTAGCCAGGTCTTTTTTTTTTTAAATTTTTTTATTAACATAAAATGTATTATTTGTTTCAGGGGTACATGTCTGTGATTTATCAGTCTTACACAATTCACAGTGCTCACCATAGTACCTACCCTCCCCAATGTCCATCACCCAGCAACCCCATCCCTCCCATCCCCCTCCACTTCAGCAACCCTCAGTTTGTTTCCTGAGACTAAGAGTCTCTTATGGTTTGTCTCCCTCTCCGGTTTCATCTTGTTTCATTTTTCCCTCCCTTCCCCTGTGATCCTCTGTCTTGTTTCTCAAATTCCTCATATCAGTGAGATCATATGATACCTGTCTTACTCTGATTGACTTATTTCGCTTAGCATAATACCCTCTAGTTCCATCCACATCATTGAAAATGGCAAGATGTCATTTTTTTTTTGATGGCTGCATAATATTCAATTGTATATATACCACATCTTCTTTATCCATTCATCTGTTGATGGACATCTAGGCTCTTTCCATAGTTTGGCTATGGTGGACATTGCTGCTATATACATTGGGGTGCATGTGCCCCTTTGGATCACTGCATTTGTATCTTTGGGGTAAATACCCAGTAGTGCAATTGCTGGGTCGTAGGGTAGCTCTATTTTCAACTTTTTGAGGAACCTCCCACGCTGTTTTCCACAGTGGCTGCACCAGCTTGCATTCCCACCAACAGTGTAGGAGGGTTCCCCTTTCTCCGCATCCCCGCCAACATCTGTCATTTCCTGACTTGTTAATTTTAGCCATTCTGACTGGTGTGAGGTGGTATCTCATTGAGGTTTTGATTTGGATTTCCCTGATGCTGAGTGATGTTGAGCACTTTTTCATGTGTCTGTTGACCATTTGGATGTGTTCTTTGGAAAAACGTCTGTTCATGTCTTCTGTCCATTTCTTGATTGGATTATTTATTCTTTGGGTGTTGAGTTTGATAAGTTCTTTATAGATTTTGGGTACTAGCCCTTTATCTGATATGTCATTTGCAAATATCTTCTCCCATTCTGTCAGTT
>NW_028065866.1:0-388 GCF_054177405.1 Leptonychotes weddellii
CTTGCAGGGACACCTGTTCTGAGGACGTTTCTTACAGGTACTTCAGGGTTGTGGGTGTTCCCAGAATTTAGCAACCCGTGTTCACAAAGGGCTGCCGGTGTTGGCTTGGAGGCTCTGCTTGGGGAGCTGGATGGTCCTCAACTTATGCGGGGCAGGCCCCCTGTCCTCCAGGATGTCCAGGCCTCTGTGACCGTGGTGCCCCTGTGGTGGGGGTCGCAGGGCTTGGGGGCTTCCCCCATGGGCACGCTGTGAGAGCAGCCACTGGGGAACCCCAGGGAGAGCTGCTACCTCAGGTCTCCCCAGACTCTCCTGTGAATGCTCCCCACCCATTTGCAGAGATGGTCTGATGGAGGGAAGGCAGAAATTCCCTTGTTGCCGGACTTGGTGA
>NW_028065867.1:0-388 GCF_054177405.1 Leptonychotes weddellii
ACCCGACCCCGGGTGGAGTCACCAAACCCAGCAGATCCCTGCAGTGCGCTCCCGCGCTGCTCCTCCTGGGGGAGGAATGTGAGTCTCCCTGGATCTGCCGCTTGTTGGGTCCCTCCTGGAGGAACAGTGGCCCGACTGTGCCGCAGATCATAGTTTATGGCAACCCCGAGCTGAGAGCCCATGCCTCCACTCCGTCTCTGCAGCTGGCTTCCCTGCTCCGATACCTGGGAGCTCTGCTGCACTCAGACACCCCCGGTCTTTCTGTGACCCCGAGGGTCCTGAGACCACACTGTCCCACGAGGGTTCCACTCCCCGCTTAGCCACCGGAGTGACGTCCCTCAGCGAGCAGACTTCTAAAAGTTCCGATTTTATGCTCCGCGGCTCTATC
>NW_028065868.1:0-388 GCF_054177405.1 Leptonychotes weddellii
AGACAGAGAGCAGGGAGTCCAATTCAGACTCTTCTAGTTATTTGAGGGAAAGACGACAAAGGATCTGATCAGTGCTGGTAGCAATGTTAGGAGATTAAATCGGTAGGGATAAACCAAAAACTAAATTATTGATAAACTGGACTATGTAAAAATTAAATGCTTCAGCAAACACATCATAAAATTAAGTTGTTTTTTTTTTTAAAGATTTTATTTATTTATTTGAGAGAGAGAATGAGAGAGAGAGAGCACATGAGAGGGGGGAGGGTCAGAGGGAGAAGCAGACCCCCTGCTGAGCAAGGAGCCCGATATGGGACTCGATCCCGGGACTCCAGGATCATGACCTGAGCCGAAGGCAGTCGCTTAACCAACTGAGCCACCCAGGCGCCCC
>NW_028065869.1:0-388 GCF_054177405.1 Leptonychotes weddellii
CTTTGCTTCTTCACATCACTAACTTACCATTCAGAATCGGAACTGGTGAAAAACCTGGCATAAAAAAAACAAAAAAAAACTTCAACAACCCAGAATGCATTGGACGCCCACTGTTAAAATAAAAATTTTACTGAAAATAATTTCACACACACAAAATCATAAATTACTTCATATGATAATATAACATCAACACACACACTGCAAGTTAGTTCATTCATGAATTCTAGATAACACAAATTCCCATGTAATAAGCTTAAAGTTTAATTGTTAATTAATAAATAAATAAAATCTTTAAAAAAAATGGTTAAAATAGTAAATTTATGGTATGTATATTTTACCACAATTTTAAACAATAATTTTTTAAAGTTTTATTTATTTAAGCAATCTC
>NW_028065870.1:0-388 GCF_054177405.1 Leptonychotes weddellii
AAAAAAAAAGATGAATTTTTACAAAAGTGATGACATTGCTGTCAAAGACCCTCATTACTGGAATCCATCATAGGGATTATTACCTAATTCTAACCTAAACACAGGAGGAGTTCCATGGGGCTCAAGAGCCACTCTGCTTCAAGGAATAGCCAAAAGCATATATCAAAAAAAAATGGATTCTGATACTTAATGCACCTCAAAGTACTTCAAAGAGATTCTAATTTTAAACTCACAGTCACACTTGTGAAATTCTCTTTTCCTCTCCTTTCTACTTCTCTCCTGTTCTCAGACTACTCTGCTCTTCACATCTCTCTGGCCCTGGAAGGTTCTGGTTCCCTGTTCCCACATCATGGAGGTCACTGGATCCAGCCTCCTCTGCTTCTGGCAC
>NW_028065871.1:0-388 GCF_054177405.1 Leptonychotes weddellii
CGGGCCACTTCTCCTCTAGCAGGGACCCAACAAGCAGCAGATCTGGGGAGACTCCCCTTCCTCCCCTGGGAGGAGCGGTGTGGGAGTGCACCACAGGGATCTGCTGGGTTTGGAGACTCTGCATGGGGTCGGGTGCCAGAGGTAGAAACACTGGGTCACAGGCTGGGTGAGCACAGAGTGCGGCCGGAGACAGGGGAGATGGGAGTGACTGTTTTTCTCTGGGGGCGCACTGAGGAGTGGGGCCGTGAGTTCTCGGCTCCTCCAGGGCAGAGATTGGGAGGCCGCCATTTTCACTCTCCTCCTCCAAAGCTGTAGGGAAAGTTTGCAGGGAACAAAAGCTCCTGAGAGCAAACCCAAGTAGAGGCAAGGGCGGGGCAATTCCGCCTCC
>NW_028065872.1:0-388 GCF_054177405.1 Leptonychotes weddellii
TCTCAGTAGGTAGAGCATGCAACTCTTTATCTTGGGGTTGTAGTTTCGAGCCCCACATTGGGTGTGGAGATTACTTAAAAAAAAAAAAAAAAGACGTCACCAGCACAGGCTGAGACTGAATCAATTGGAAATCAGTCATGAAAAGCAAATATTATGGCTTCCAGGACCATACATGGAGCTACAGACTAAAAAATTGTTCTCTTGAGTCCTTTACTTGGCACAAACAACACAATAATTGCATTTACATTTTTGATCTTAAAGTACATCCAGGCAAGCCACCTTGCTCTTAGAAAGCTCCAGGAAACCTATCCATATTTTGGTAAAAAACCAACCAACCAACAAACAAAACTTGCTTATTGGTTTAGGCACATCCATCTTATTCCAGAAA
>NW_028065873.1:0-388 GCF_054177405.1 Leptonychotes weddellii
TCCATACCCCCGCCCCGCCCACCCGCCCTACCCGCCATACCCCGCCTTGCCATACCCCGCCCCGTCTGCCATACTCCGCCCATTTGCCTTGCCTGGGGCGCTCCTGCCCACTACCTGGCCTGCCCTCGCTCAACTGGCTGTCCTCTTCATCACTCCCGACTGGTCTTACCCCTTGCCCTTCCTGATCCTTTCTCCCCTCCAGCCCCTGTATATTTTGAAGCCTCTGCCCTAGTCTAGGCCCCCATGTTCCCCGATCTAGGTGCCTCCCCAAGTCTTCTCCTGCTCTCCCCAACCCCAGACTAACCATACTGCCCCATTGCCAAGAGAGTTCAAGTGACCCTGACACTCCTCTGCCCAAAGCCTGCTTAGCTCCCTGGTGCTCTTGGAA
>NW_028065874.1:0-388 GCF_054177405.1 Leptonychotes weddellii
AGGCAGAGCGGCAGGCAGAGGGAGAGGGAGAAGCAGACCTCCTGCTGAGCAGGGAGCCCGATGTGGGGTTCGATCCCAGGACCCTGGGATCATGACCTGAGCTGAAGGCAGACACTTAAGTGACTGAGCCACCCAGGCGCCCCATGGCAAGATTTCATTTTTTCAATGGCTGCATAATATTCCATCGTCTGTATATATCACGTCTTCTTTATCCATTCATCTGTTGATGGACATCTTGGCTCTTTTCATAGTTTGGCTATTGTGGACATTGCTGCTATAAACATCGGGGTGCATGTACCCTTTCGGATCCCTACTTTTGTATCTTTGGGGTAAATACCCAGTAGTGCAATTGCTGGATCATATGGTAGCTCTATTTTCAACCTTTTGA
>NW_028065875.1:0-388 GCF_054177405.1 Leptonychotes weddellii
ATCCTACCCTCCAGGGCCTCCTGCTCCCCGACCTGTGAGCCCGGCCTGGCCCTGCTGAGGGCAGCATCTCCTGACTTCCAGAACATGCCAAAGGGGCAGACTCAACCCAAAATAACTTTATTGTTGTCTCTGCTTCTGATATAAAAGCAGGCTGGAACCCTAGCCCACCCCACCGGGGGCTCGAGCATGGCTGCGTGTCACCAACTCTGGCTGGGGCCCCAGAGGCTCTTTGGCTCGGAGGGCCAAGGCCCAGGCCCACCCCAGCTGTCCGTTCCCATGTCCCACCACGCCCCAGGGGTGAGCCCTGGGGCAGTGCAGCAGTGTAAGCCTGAGACTGACCAGCTACGGTGAATCACAGGCCCCTCCTTGACCCTGGTTGGTGGAGGAG
>NW_028065876.1:0-8106 GCF_054177405.1 Leptonychotes weddellii
TGTTGTAAATATTCTTCCCAGTTTGTAATTTGCCTTTTTTCACACTAATAATTTTCTAATGACATTCAAACTAGGTTTTTCAGTTTCTAGCATCTCAGTCAGAAGCTCCTGCCAGGAAATCTCAAATAATTTTTTAAAAGCCTCCTTTCATTACCTATTTTTTTGGTGTGTTTCTTGTATATTCTTCTGAATAGACTTCCTTTTAAAAATGCACTTAATATCTGTGGATTTCTACAAAGCATTTGAAAAGAATACCCGTGATACATAATTGTGAACACAACATAGAGATTTTGACTGATAATACAGTTAGGTAGCAATGCAGTCAAATCATGCATGAACAGTGTTGCTCTCTGGATCACACCAGCTCAGGAGCAGTGGCCTAACAGGTGGACTTTATCCCTGGCCATGGCCCTTTCTTCCAACTGTCAGTTAAAGTGTTAATGGCAGAAAATCTGCATTTAAAATTTGTAAGTGAAACCAAGCTAAAAGGGATAGTAAATTTACTTTGACAGCCAGATTTCAAAAAGATTTCCATAGACCATGTAATAAAATGATAGTATGACACTTTCTGATCCAGCTTCTCATTCCCCTACAGCTGCCTCAGCAAGGAGTGTGTCCTGCAAAACCATATCAAGAAGACTATCAAGGAAAACACTGGAGAGGTTCACATGTGTCCATTGGTGTCTGACTCCTAGCTGAGAAAATTTTAAGGAAGAGTTGTGGGATGCCTGTATGCTCTGAAGATGGAGCAATATGAATACAGAGAATATCCCAGTGTGTAGTGAGGCCACAAATCTGTTAGGATTTCCTGCTCACAGAGAGAACTTCCTTTGGATTAACCTTAGATCTGGCCCAGGTGAAATGCTCAAAATGGAAATAGGATCATACTGCTGGGTGGACCACAAAAGGCTGAGGGAGACAGCCAAAGTCACAGATCAGCTGAGTGAAAGAGCTTCATGGCCTGGGAGGGTCCCCGAAACACTCAGAAATGTTTTGAAAAGAATATGAGTAGTTGATCGTGCATCAAACATAGACAGAGGCAGCTTTGAATAATAACCAAGTCCTGGGAGTTCTCAGGACGGTACCAGCAGAAGTAAAATATTTCCTGTCTCTCTACTGCTTTACTCCAAACTTTCATCCTTGAGCTCAGAAGAATCAGAAAACAATCTTAAATAAGGTGGTAAGCAGGCCACATCAACCCTTCCTTAATATCTGGACCCTTATGTGCAGGCAAGCTCAAATTAATAGATTTAATTTCCAATTAATTTAGATTTTTTTTCTTCTTCTTCTTACTAAAATTATGGACATTTTAACTGTGGAAAATTATGGAATGGAGAGCACTTGTGGAGGGATGGAAATAACTGAAAACTTTCTATCACTAAAAAAGTGAACTGAAAAATTATTGCACTTGGCCCAGATTTCATTCATGTGTAAGAGAAAAACTTGTCCCACAGAGTGGGTTTGAATGTTCAGTAGGGACAAAAGAAACCCACAAGAATTGTTTTCTGGTCCACTGGAGATCCCGTTTCTTTAACATGATGGATAGAATTATAACGATGGGCTGAAATCAAAAGACTATATTTCAGATGGAAATTTTTAAAGTTGGCCTAAGGTTAGATACCTCATTAAGTAAAAACACAAGGAACTTGATTGAAGTTCATGGGTGTGCTCATGTAGGGATAACTGTTGAACTATATAATTATGATTTGTGAACTTTTCTATTTATCTGATACAATTTAATAAAAGAATATTTTAAAGCTGTGGTTTGACAAGTCCATTTGAAATGACTTTAGCTCTTCTCTGACCATAAATGTGTGTGCCCAGCAAACGCTGACAGCTCAAGTATCCACATAAACAAGGTGGGCACTGGGACAGAGGGATAGCAAAGAGCCCTATTCTTATATGCTCATTATATTCCTAATGCCTAGAAATCTCCACAAGTGTCACAGCAGATCTATACATTGAAATGAGATTTGAAGGCGCCTGGGTGGTGCAGTGGATTAAGCATCTGACTCTGGGTTTCGGCTCAGGTCGTAATCTCAGGGATGTGAGATCGAGCCCCAAACCGGGCTCTGCACTCAACGGAGAGTATGCTAGGGATTCTCTCCCTCCCTCTCCCTCTGCCCCTCCTGCTTGTGCTCTCTCTCTCTCTCAAATAAATAAATAAATCTTAAAAAAAAAGATAAAAGATTTCCATTTCAAGAAGAGTTTTAATAAAAGGTTATAAGGTCTCTCATTGAGAACCTTGTAGGCATCTTTTACCAAATCATGCCTGTTTCTTCAGCATTAAAATACTTGCAGAATCCGCAGCAAAGTTAAGATAACTTCTCTCCCTGGGCTCTTTTTCTTACTCTCTCGTGCTCTCTCTCCTTCTGTCTCTGGGCAAACCAGCCCTCATTAAGTGAAGCAGCTGTCCAGCCTGCTGGAGCATGGTCTATGGCCAACAAACAATGCCCCAGGGATATAGAAGGAAAAAAGCAAAAGGGGAGAGATACCTGAGAGGATATCAGCTGGAACCTGGCTCAGTCTATCTCCCCCTGCTTACTCTGAGCTGCTGGTGACACCAGGCACCAGGGAGGTGACATGGGATGAGCAAAGCAGGCAAAATATAAGATGAATCAGGAACACCTGAGTAAGTGATGGGGCCCGGGTTTAGTTGAAGGGAACATTCTTGGAGTAAAGGGACAATTCAAACCTGCTTCATCTGGATGTTGCCATGAAACAACGAAGGTTTACCTGGCCATACATTGTGAATTTGCAAAAAGACCAGAAGTCTGGATATTTATATTTCTTGATGTTTAAATATCGCCACCTAATTTAAAGGATTGTGTGTTCTAATGCATGTGGGCCACCCTAAACACATCTATAAGCCTAATTTGACCATGAGTTTGTGATCTCAAAGTGCTAAGACTTCACTCAGTGGATCTATGAAAGCCTGAATTCAGTATATAAAAGGTGTTTGTTGTGTCAAAATATAATGTATGAAAGTATAAGATGTATGAATAGCACAGATTCCATAGCTAATGTCATATTCAAAGATTTTTTTTATTTATTTGTCAGAGAAAGAGAGAGAGAGAACACAAGCAGGGGGGAGCGGCAGGCAGAGGGAGAAGCAGGCTCCCCGCTGAGCAGGGAGCCCAAAGCAGGACTGGATCCCAGGACCCTGGGATCATGACCTGAGCCAAAGGCAGACGCTTAACTGACTGAGCCACCCAGGTGTCCCACTAATGTCATATTTAATGATGAGAGGCTGAAAGCTTTTCCTCTAAGATCAGGAACAAGGTTGCCCACTCTCACCACTTCTATTAAATATAGTTTCAGAAGTTCTAGCCAAAACAACTGGGGGGAAAAGGAGAAAATTAAGAAAAGAAGATAAAAGAAAGAAAAGGCATCCAAATCAGAAAGGAAGAAATAAAACTGTCTCTGTTTGCAGATGGCATGATCTCATATATAAAAGAGCTCAAAAGACTCCCACAAACCATTAAAACAAAAGAAAAAAATTAGTAAAGTTGCAGGAAATAGAACCAACATACAAAAATCAGTTGCATCTCCATACACTAACAACAAGCTATCCAAAAAAGAAATTAAGAAAATAGTCCCATTTACAATAACATCAAAAAGAAAATGCTTAGCAATAAATTTAACCAAGGAGATGAGAGATCTGCACACTGAAAACTGTGACACTGATGAAAAATGGAAAGATATTCCATGATTGTGGGTTGGAAGAATTAATATTGTTAAAATGTCCATCCTACCCAAAGAAATCTACATATTCAGTGCAATCCCTATCAAAATTCCCACTGGAATTTTTCCCAGAAATAGAAAGAGACAATCCTAAAACTTGTATAGAACCACAAAACACCATGAATATACAAAACAATTGGGAGCAAGAAGAACAAAGTTAGAATCATCACACTACCTGATTTTGAAATAGACTACAAAGATACTGTAACTAAAACAGATGCTACTGGCATAAAAACAGTCATATAGATCAGTGGAACTGAATAGAGAGCTCAGAAATAAATCCACATATTTATGGTCAATTCACTTTTCCAAGAACATACAGTGGGCAAACGACAGTCTCTTCAATAAATGGTAGTGGGAAAACTGGTTTTCCACATGCAGAAAAAAAAATGAAATTTGATCCTTATTTCACTCCAGACACAAAAATCAACTCAAAATAGATTGAAGACTTAAATGTAAGATCTGAAACCGTAAAACTATTAGAAAACATACAAAACTAAAGCTCTTGGCCTTGTTTTGGGCAATGATAGTTATGAATATAACTCCAAAAGCACAGACAACAAAAGCAAATAGAGACAAATATAATGGTATCAAACTAAAACGCTCTGCACAGCAAAGGACATAATCGACAGAGTGTAGAGACAACCTACTGAATGGGAGAAGATATTTGCAGATATACAACTCAATAACAAAAATAAGCTGATTTAAAAATAGGCAAAGGGGGGCACCTGGATAGCTCAGTTGGTTAAGTGTTTGACTCGTGGTTTCAACTCAGGTCATGATCTCAAGATCCTGGGGTCAAGCCCCGCATCAGGCTCTAAGCTCAGTGGGGAGTCTTCTCGAGGATTTTCTGTCTCCTTCTCTCTTTGCCCCTCCCTCCCTAAAAATAAATAAATAAATCTTTTAAAAAAAAAATAGGCAAAGGACCTGAATAGACATTTCTCCAAAGAAGACGTACAAGTGGCCAATAGATACATGAAAAGATACTAAACATCACTAATCGTGAGTGAAATAGAAATCAAAATCAGGAGATTATTACTTCACATCTATTAGAATAACTATTAACCAAAAAGACAAAGTATAACAAGTGTTGGCCAGGATTCTTGGTGGGAATATAATTGGAAAATGGTAAGAAAGTTCCTTGAAAAATTAAAAACATAATTACCATATGATCCCACAAACCCACTTCTGGGTGTATATCCAAAAGAAATAAAATTGCTAACCTAAAGAGATATACGCACTCCCATGTTCATTGCAACATTATTTACAACGGCTGAGATATGGAAACAACACAAGTGTCCATCAATGGATGAATGGATAAAGAAGATTCAATGGAATATTTTATTTAGGCATGAGAAAGAAGGAAATATTGCCATTTGCAACAACATGGATGAACATGGAGGACATTATGGTAAGTGAAATAAGGCAAAGATAAATACTATGTGATCTCACATGTGAAAAAAAAGTTGAACTGTAGAAACTGAGACTAGAACAGTGGTTAGCAGGGCTGGGGAGGTGGGGAAAATGGGAAGAATTTGGTTAAAGCATATGAAGTGGCAGTTATGTAGGATGAATAAGTCTACAGATTGAATGTAAAGGATGATGATTATAGTCAATACTGTATTGGATACCGGACCTATGATAAGAGAGTAGATTTCAGGTGCACTCATCTGAAAAATAGTGGTAACTACATGAAGAGATGATAGTTAATTAGCTGTATTATAGTAAACATTTCACTGTGTATATGTATATCATATCATCATGCTGTACACCTTAAATATATACAATCTCATTAAAATATACAAACAAAAAGGAAATATTTTTAATTTAACAAATAAGATAAAGTTTTAGCTTTCAAATGAAAATATAGTTTTTTGAATATCCATCAATATAGCCTTAAAAACTTCCCAATATTTCTAATTTTCTAATAAGATCAACAATGATATTAATAAATGTGATTTTTAAAAATATCATACAATAAAATGAGGCAATATTTGAATGGCTCAATAAAACAGTATTTTCTAATTGACCCAAATCATGCTTGGGTAAAAGATCCATTGAAAGTACAAGGTAGATCAGTATAAGATAGAATAAGCCAGAAGCTCATTGATATTGTTGGAGATTCTACATTGCAACTAAACTTTGAGATACTACCATTTGTTGCATTTTGGAGTAATACCAAAGAAGAATATCCACTATGTCCAGAAAAGCTACTAAAAATACTACTTCCTTTTCCATCTATATATTTGCGTGAGACTAGATTTTTCCATATAAACTCAAACTACAGCTACATATTGCAATAGATGGAATAAAGAACCAGATGGGAATCCATCTGTCTTCTATTATGCCAGATATTAATAGATTTCAAAGGTAAAGCAATGTCACTCTTCTGACTGCTTTTTTTGTTTTGAAAAATATAGTAATTTTCATAAAATATGTTGTTTATGCTAACAATGAGTTGATTGTTCTTATTTTAAAATAGATTAATGAATGTATTTTTAATTTCTGTTTTAATTTTTAATACAGTAAATATTGACAAATATAACTCACATAAACAGAAGCTTCTTGGTATTCTCAATAAGAGTGTAAAGAAATCCTGAGACTAAACTATTTGGAAAGGATAATAATAATGTCACACTTCTCAACCTAACAGAAAACTTAATAAGCTAGTCTCTCCTCCAGGACTTTTCCTTAGCCAGTTCTCCTCAATTTCTTCTAAATGGCCAAACTCTTCTGTGTTTGTCAAGACGCAGCTTTTCCATCTTCTCCTTACTACTTAAATCAGTACAGACTTCTCTTCTCCCAAACCATGAAAAGCATTTCTCTTCTCTGGTTCTATTTCACACTATTTATAAATTAAATGATAGCATTTGTCACAATGTGCTTTAGTTATTGCTTCCCTTGATTGTCTTCTCCAGAGGGATGGAAAGATGCCTGATGGTACTTTACAAATACTTTGAAAATGTTGATGGATATGCTACAGTCAAGATATTTGCTCTCATCAAAAGAGAAGCATTTCTCTTCTCAGGGGACTGTGTTAATATCATCATGTATTTCCAAAATTGCCTATGGTATTAAAGACGTGTCAGAGAGGTCCATTGTTTGAAGCCTCATACCCACTGAAATGTTCAAAAATGTCTGTAAAACTCTGTGTAAGAAGTAAAACCTCATTTTGTCAGTATTTTCATGGTACTACTCGTCAACCTTATATCTTAAACCCTATTCTGATAATGAAATGTATAGAACTTGTGGGGTTTTTTTGGGGGGGGGAGCTTTATTTATCTTCATCTGTGGTTTCCTTTCCTAATCTTAATTGTTTACCTCCCCAGAGATCAACATCATCACCATCAGTCACTAAGATACTTGAAGGATCATTTCAATTCCTTAATAAATTATTCTTATCAAGTTTGTTGCAGTGACACTGTTTGTGTCCATTGTGTCCACTGTATTGACAACAACCCAGAAGCTGCCATCTCAAAGAATTTGTCCTTCCCTGAGTGCTTTCTAAAATGTCACTACTGACAGTGTGCATAGCAGCTATTTTAATATAACAGACACATATTCTTTGGAGCTCAGTGGTAGCCTCAGCTCTAAGACCTGTCATTTTCTAAGGTTCTGCCCCTCAGAGGGCTGCCTTTCTTGCCCAGAATGAATCATTCCATCTTATGCTGCTGCCTGACACATTGATACACACCTGCTGCTACCACTCTACCTGAAGGAGTGAGTCCACATGTCAATGTGCCAGCTCTCAAATGCTGCCCGGGGTGACCCTACTTCATCCGAGATGCTCAGGAGTTGTTCAGATGTCATGCTGTCAATCATCTTGTAGACACGTCTGTATCAAGATGCCTGGCTTCATTGCTTCAGGACCTCCTCATTATTGATCTTCTGCTGCCATTTGCTATCAAGCTTCATGTGTAAGTGACTCTGATAGAACTTCTTAAGGTCACATCCAAACAGATTCGAATCTTGTAGTCAAAGAAGGTCAAAAAGATTACTTATCTTTAGAGTTTAGCTTGATAGTTCCTCTAAGCCCCGTTTTTTCAAGAATGTTGGATGTTGGAGTTTTCTTGATATATGTTTCCCATTTCGTAGATCATTTGCTAATTGTATGAAAGGAAAAAATAAGATCATAATTTTGTAGCTGCTTTAAAAACATAGTATCGGGCGCCTGGGTGGCTCAGTTGGTTAAGCGACTGCCTTCGGCTCAGGTCATGATCCTGGAGTCCCTGGATCGAGTCCCGCATCGGGCTCCCTGCTCGGCAGGGAGTCTGCTTCTCCCTCTGACCCTCCCCCTTCTCATGTGCTCTCTCTCATTCTCTCTCTCTCAAATAAATAAATAAAATCTTTAAAAAAAAAAAA
>NW_028065877.1:0-388 GCF_054177405.1 Leptonychotes weddellii
TCTTTTACCCTGTGCCAGCCTTGGTGTCTACTTGACCATCGTAACTGTTCTGGGAGGAAGAGACAACATTCAGGGGAGGGAGAAATCCTGATTTCATCAACTGGGGACGGAGGCCTGCACTGGGCATGTTGCTGAGTCTAGAGCCCAGCACCTGAGGCTACACCCAGGGGACCCAGCCCACCCCCACCTTGCCTGTCCAGCTGAAAATGGGGGTAGAGGACCCTCACCTTCTCCTGGTGGAGCAAGGGAAGGATGGTGAGCCCTGGCTGGGGCTTGGGCTGGCCTCTTCCTCCTCCCTCCTCCCTTCTTGCCTACCCAGGGCCTACAGCACCTGTTAGCACACATGCAGGGAAGAAGCTCATCTGCCTCAGGGACATTCTCAGCAACA
>NW_028065878.1:0-388 GCF_054177405.1 Leptonychotes weddellii
ATCCATCAAAATCCTAGAGGAGAACATAGGCAGTAACCTCTTTGACATCGGCCACAGCAACTTCTTTCAAGATACATCTCCAAAGGCTAGTGAAACAAAAGCAAAAATGAACTTTTGGGACTTCATCAAGATAAAAAGCTTCTGCACAGCAAAGGAAACAGTCAACAAAACAAAGAGGCAACCCACAGAATGGGAGAAGGTTTTTGCAAATGACACTACAGACAAAGGGCTGGTATCCAAGATCTATAAAGAACTTCTCAAACTCAACACCCAAAAAACAATAATCAAGTCAATAAATGGGTCGAAGACATGAACAGACACTTCTCTGAAGAAGACATACAAATGGCTAACAGACACATGAAAAAATGTTCATCATCATTAGCCATCA
>NW_028065879.1:0-388 GCF_054177405.1 Leptonychotes weddellii
TAAGGAGCCCTAAAAGGCTGAATAAAATTTATTTTTCCCAGTGAAGTCCTTATCTTTAGCCCAGCTGCTCAGAAATGTCAAAGCTGGGGCACATGGCTGGCTCAGTCGGTGGAACATGGGACTCTTGATCTGAGGGTTGTAGGTTTGAGCCCCACGTTGGGTGTAGAGATTACTTAAGAATAAAATCTTTTTTTTTTTTTTACAATTTTATTTATTTATTTGCTAGAGAGAGAGAGAGAGCATGCGCACGAGAGAGTGAGCCAAGTACAAGTAGGGGCGGCTGCAGGCAGAGGGAGAAGCAGGCTCCCCGCTGAGCAGGGAGCCCGATGCGGGATTCGAACCCAGGACCCTGGGATCATGACCTGAGCTGAAGGCAGACACTTAAAGA
>NW_028065880.1:0-388 GCF_054177405.1 Leptonychotes weddellii
TAGATAGTCTACGGCCATACCACCCTGAACGCGCCCAATCTCGTCTGATCTCGGAAGCTAAGCAGGGTCAGGCCTGGTTAGTACTTGGATGTTCATTTTAGATATATTGGGTTAAAGAAATACTTTATAAATGTGGCTACTAGAAAATTTAGAAATATATAAATGACTTCCATTTCTAGCTCACATTATATTTTTTTTTTTTTTTTTTTTTTAAAGATTTTATTTATTTATTTGAGACAGAGAGAATGAGATACAGAGAGCATGAGAGGGAGGAGGGTCAGAGGGAGAAGCAGACTCCCTGCCGAGCAGGGAGCCCGATGCGGGACTCGATCCAGGGACTCCAGGATCATGACCTGAGCCGAAGGCAGTCGCTTAACCAACTGAGCCA
>NW_028065881.1:0-388 GCF_054177405.1 Leptonychotes weddellii
AGGCAGAGCGGCAGGCAGAGGGAGAGGGAGAAGCAGACCTCCTGCTGAGCAGGGAGCCCGATGTGGGGTTCGATCCCAGGACCCTGGGATCATGACCTGAGCTGAAGGCAGACACTTAAGTGACTGAGCCACCCAGGCGCCCCATGGCAAGATTTCATTTTTTCAATGGCTGCATAATATTCCATCGTGTGTATATATCACGTCTTCTTTATCCATTCATCTGTTGATGGACATCTTGGCTCTTTTCATAGTTTGGCTATTGTGGACATTGCTGCTATAAACATCGGGGTGCATGTACCCTTTCGGATCCCTACTTTTGTATCTTTGGGGTAAATACCCAGTAGTGCAATTGCTGGATCATATGGTAGCTCTATTTTCAACCTTTTGA
>NW_028065882.1:0-388 GCF_054177405.1 Leptonychotes weddellii
GTGATATTTCCTTTCAACTGGTATCTTAAGTATTTGATTAACAGTAGTCATAGTATGACCAATCACATCCTCTATAAAGATAATCAGAAACAGAAGTTACACTATTTCCAGTTCCTATCTTTAGTTGCTGGGGGAGTAGCTCAAGTGCTGCATGTATTTAAAAACACTCTTTTATCTGGAGCCAACAAAAAGGTTTGAGCTCAGTTGGTTAAGCGACTGCCTTCGGCTCAGGTCATGATCCCGGGGTCCTGGGATCGAGTCCCGCGTCGGGCTCCCTGCTCTGCGGGGAGCCTGCTTCTCCCTCTCCCACTCCCCCTGCTTGTGTTCCCTCTCTCGCTGTGTCTCTCTCTGTCAAATAAATAAAATAAAAAATCTTTAAAAAAAAAAA
>NW_028065883.1:0-388 GCF_054177405.1 Leptonychotes weddellii
CAGCAAAGCAAAATCCCTGGCTTCTGTGATTGAGAAGTTTGTCCTGTTATCTTTTTTGACTACTGCTCTTTTGTTCTGTTTTGTTGTTCTTGTTTTGCCTTTGCCACAGGAAAAAAGTTTTTTTTTCTTATTACTATTACATAAATTGCTAGAACATTTCTCTGGTATGTTTTTTTTTTTATTTTTTTATTTTTTTTTTTAAAGATTTTATTTATTTATTTGAGACAGAGAGAATGAGAGAGACAGAGAGCACATGACAGGGGGAAGGGTCAGAGGGAGAAGCAGGCTCCCCGCCGAGCAGGGAGCCCGATGCGGGACTCGATCCCGGGACTCCAGGATCACGACCTGAGCCGAAGGCAGTCGCTTAACCAACTGAGCCACCCAGGCG
>NW_028065884.1:0-388 GCF_054177405.1 Leptonychotes weddellii
GGCGCCTGGGTGGCTCAGTCGGTTGAGCGACTGCCTTCGGCTCAGGTCATGATCCCAGGGTCCTGGGATCGAGTCCCACATCGGGCTCCCTGCTCTGCGGGGAGCCTGCTTCTCCCTCTCCCACTCCCCCTGCTTGTGTTCCCTCTCTCGCTGTGTCTCTCTCTGTCAAATAAATAAATAAAATCTTTAAAAAAAAAAAGATATTAAAAAAAACCCAAAAAAACAAAACAAACAAAAAAAAACAGTAGAATAAAATATTCAACTCGCATACATTCACATACATGCACACACAAGCATGCACCCATCTCTATCCTTACTAAGGTGAACAGTTTACACCCTAACAAAATATTCAGAGGCATGAACATGTAAAATACCTAGTAAGTAAAGA
>NW_028065885.1:0-388 GCF_054177405.1 Leptonychotes weddellii
AATTAACTTTGGAAGACTAAAGAATCAGGGGGTGGGGGGTGGGGGGGAAAGCCATGAATTCTATGTGCAGTATTCCCCTAGCGCTGGAGTTCTGCCGTTCTCATTGATCAGTAAACTTGGTCTTGGCTGGCTGTTCTTGCTGATCTTCTGGGGGAGGGGCCTGTTGCCATGGTTCCCAAATGTCTTTGTCGGAGGTGGAATTGCCCCGCCCTTGCCCCTCTGGGCTAAGTAATCTGCTCGGGTTTGCTCTCGGGAGCTTTTGTTCCCTGCAAGCTTTCCCTTCGGCTTTGGAGGACGAGAGTGAAATGGCGGCCTCCCAGTCTTGGCCCCGGTGGAGCCGAGAACTGGGGGCCCCACTCCTCAGTCCATCCCCAGAGAAAAGCAGTCA
>NW_028065886.1:0-388 GCF_054177405.1 Leptonychotes weddellii
AGCCACCCAGGTGCCCCTGAGGTGGTATCTTGATTTGCATTTTAATTTGTATTTTCCTAATGACTACTGATACTATCTTTTCATGTGTTTATTGGCCATTTGTGTATTTTTTTGGAGAAATATCTATTCAGATCCTTTGCCCATTTTCAATTGCATTGTTTGAGTTAGAATTCTTTATATATTCTAGGGGCATCTGGGTGGCTCAGTTGGTTAAATATCTGCCTTCGGCTCAGGTCGTGGTCCCGGAGTCCTGGGATTGAGCCCCGCATTGGGCTCCTTGCTAAGCGGGGAGCCTGCTTCTCCTTCTCCCTCTGCTGCTCCCCCTGCTTGTGCACTCTCTCTCTTTCTCTCTCTCAAATAAATAAACAAAACCTTAAAAAAAAAAAAA
>NW_028065887.1:0-8103 GCF_054177405.1 Leptonychotes weddellii
CACTCTGATACCTGGGAGCTCTGCTGCACTCAGGCACCCCCAGTCTTTCTGTGACCCCGAGGGTCCTAAGACAGCACTTTCCCAGCCAGGGTTCCACCCCCCCGCTTAGCCACTAGAGTGACGTCCCTCAGCAGAGCAGACTTCTAAAAGTTCCGATTTTGTGCTCTGCTGCTCTATCACTTGCCAGAAGTGGCTGAGGGAGGATCCCTCCCCCGCCATCTATCCTCCCGAATATCGCCTTGGATTCACTTCTCAGCATGTCCTTCCTTCCAGAAAGTGGTCGCTTTTCTGTTCAGAGAGTTGTTGCTATTCTTTTCTTCAATCTCCTGTTGAGTTCGTAGGTGTTCAGAATGGTTTGATCCCTATCTAGCTGAATTCCTGGGACCAGATGAAATTTAGGTTTCCTACTCCTCTGCCATCTTGCTCCGCCCCCCAAGAAGAATATATTTCAATATTTTTACAACCTATACACATGAATACCAGTCTTCTGTAGAAAAGCATCTGACACATAGTAGATAGTCAATAAATATTTGTTGTAAAAAATAGCTGAATAAAAGAACAAATGTAGTAAGAACCTTGCAGTCTTAGAACTCTATTAATGAGATTCCAGAACAGTCAATGGCAGAGACCTACAGGCCCGGAGGTGATGGAACAAACAGGGCAAGACTGTCCATTTAGAAGGGGTGTCCAAGCTTTGCGCAGTGGCAATATCGTAGCCAATGAGGTTTATCCGAGGCACGATTATTGCTAATAGGAGGGGTATCCAATTTATGTTTGAAGTTGAAGAAAAGAATCCATATCCCAGAAATTTTATGCCAGTGTTCTGAGGCTTGTCAAAATTGGGACTAGACAGACAAAAAAAGGACTGATTCCACTTTATGAGGTTCCCAGAATAAGCAAATTCATAGAGACAGAAAGTAGAATAGCATTTACCAGGGATTAGGGCAGGGAGAAATGAAGAGTGTGAACATGTAAGAAAGTTTTGACTATGTGTTTTTATTAGTGGGTGTTGTGGAGGCAAACCCAAACTGAAGAGTTTTCGTACAGAGGACTTAATTCCACGTGCCAGTGAACATTAATGAATTAGAGATAAGAGATAGGTGGGATCTGGCAAATAATTTGCTCTTCCTTCCAGTGGACCGTTTGGAGGACTGATGGCTTCATGTGATCTGTCCGAAGATACTAGACAACTGTATCTTTCCTTAAGCTGTGATCAGCTCAGTAATACACCCCCTTAGTTTGCTTTGTCTCTGTCCCTGCCTTAGCTCCCTTGCACTTTTACCTTTGCTGCCCTGGGATTGTACCTCCCAATAAAACATTAATTAATGTGGAACATTAGTTAATATTATAATGTCCCTCTTATGTGCTCCATAGCATCCCTTGCATTTGTCACTGTATATTTTAATGACCTTTTTGTTTGACTTTCTCTTCCAATAAATTGTGAGCTCCTTATGGGAGAGACTGTGTCCTTTCATTTCATTTTTGTATTCCAGGGTCTAGTGCAGTATCTGGTACCTAGCTAATGCCCAACCAATATTTGTTACTATTGAATGAGTAAATAAATGAACAAAGCAGACAAAGCTAGCAATAATTCTCAAACACACCCCTGGAAAATCAGGCCATGAATGGTCTGATTGGGAATGAATATTCAAGCCGAAGCAACATTATGATAGGATTTTTATTTCAATCTATGCCAATATTTCTGAGCACTTACTCTGGGACTACTGTGTGCTCTTTGTTATTTCTTATTATGAAATAATTTGGTTTTCTGATCTGTAATTATATCCTGGGTGAATCTGGGATTGTGTGAGCCTAGTGTCTTATGTAACAAATGAATTATAAAAGCCCGGAGGGAGTACTCCTACGTGCCAAGAGCTTTTGCCTTATTTATGTCTGAACTGGTGTTTAAAGCTCTGGCCCTGAAGGAGTGAACCCATATCCACTTCCATACTCACCTTCATCCCCATCCCTGCCAAGTACCTGCAGCTAGTGAGGCTGGCTTAAGGGTACCATGTCTCACCCCCTCCCTACTCCCTCTCCCTCCTCCCTGACCGTCCTGCACAGTGTGCAAGCAGAGCCTGCCTAGAGGGTGGGGTAGAAGTTGGGTAGGAAGGAGAAACTATCAGAACTGACCTGCCCCAATTCTGATGACAATTCCTTCATGCTGACAGTCGGGACAAGGACTAAGGAAGGTAGAGGAAGAATAGGAAAGAGAAACAGGTCAGCATAATGCAAAAGAAAATAGGAGGGGTTTTATTTAAAATTTCTAGTTGTTACACAACCAAATCTGGGCTTGGTTAATGAGACCAAGGGCCTTGGCTCTGGTCTTAAGGTCTTAAGAAGGTCTTAAGAACATCTTTCTGTCCCTCTTTCCTCCTGTTCCTCTCTTAAAGCTAGGTTTTTCATGTCTAACTGGGAAATTAGGGCATCATGGGGCAGTAAAAGTAGCACAGGGTTAGAATTCTGGAGATTTGGAGAGTGTTCCTCATCTGCAACTAACCTGCTGGTGACCCTAGATAAGTCACTTCCCCTCTCTAAATATATGTTTCTGAATCTATAAAATAATAGTTTGTTGAGCTCCTTTGCAATGTCTGCATGATATATGGTCCATGAGTCTACAATCCAATCAACTTGCTTCAGCTGAAAGCTACAGCTATGATCTTTTACTAATAAATGTTGAGGATATTCTGTCCCATCTGGGTCATGGCATGGACATTTTTGCACTTGTTCCCACTGCTACTTCCTCTTGCTGGCTTGTTTCCTTGTGTGGTTTGTAACTTATGACTCCTGAGCTCCTTTTCCACTGGGGTTTGCTATGGGAAGCCAGTTTGCTCTGGTTCATGCAGTTGTCCCTCCAAGGTGGTTTTAAATTTGTCTCTGCTGAGGCCTGATACTCCTACTGAACCAGTGTTTATGTTAATTTCTTGCTTTGGCCTCAGTGTGAAGTAAGACCTCACATTTGCATGAACACAAGCCTGGGGTTCTGATACCTCTTAGAAGATGGCTATCATCTCAACCATTTCCCACAGGCAAGTGGGTGGAGTTTTTCTCATCTGCAGGTGGTGGCTGAGACAGACAGCCTCTCTTGACTCCCAGTCCCCTGTGAATATTGTACACAGGCCCAGTGGCCTAGATCACCTCCCAGAGCCCCTAATGCCTCGGTACCCCGTTATGACTCAGAAAGCCCCTTAGCCACAGAACTTTAGCTCCACTAGCTGCTCTGATTTCGAGTTCTCTTTCTGACACCAAAATATTTCCCTTCCTTGGTTTTGAGCTTGAATCTTTGTGTTTGAAGAAATGTATCCCTGCATGTGTCTAAGGGGGAGAGGAGCCCTCCACTGGTTGAGTCAGCCCAACCAGCCACATTCTGCCATGTTATGGTTACTTTGTATGGTTGATTTCTCATAGATATACTTGGGGGTGGCGCACAGGCACTGTGGTATCAGGGCTTTTGGAGGCAAACTTTCCTGCTATCACACCCCTCCTCCCAGTAAGAAAACTCCTTCACTGAAGTCTGAAGTCCTTTCTCCAGAGGCAACAACTCTGTTTCCACTGGGAGAGCTCAGGCTTCCAATGTGACCTGCCTTTCCCTCTTGCTGCACCCCCAGGAAAAGATGGAGAATAGCTATTCTCACAAAGTGACAAGAACAGAACTTTTCCAGAGCAGAGAGAGGGAAAGAGAACATCTGGTCACTGCACAAGTAGGATGGAGAGGGAAGGATGAAGCAAGCCGAGCTCCTGGGGTGGAGAGAGGCCTGAGACCAACTTTATTGGTATTGGGATGTTAACAAGAACCACCTCTTCCCTCCTTCCCCTTCACTTCCATGGTGTGTTTGTGTGTGAGTGGTATGTTGTGTGATTGTGTATGAGTGTATTGTGTGTGTGAGAGAGTACTGTGAGTATGTATGTGTGAGTATATATGTGTTCGTGTGAGAGAGGACTGAGTTTGTGTGGAGTGTGAGTGTGTGTGTGTGTGTGTGTGTGTGTGTGTTTAAAGTGCACAGACAAGGCACCGGGAGTCAGGAGCAGTAAGCTTGAATCCCAGACTTGTCATTCTCTTGCGAATTGCTTCTCTTCCTCAAGCCTGTCACTTCTTCATTCACAAAATTAGAGGACTATATTAAATTTACAGATTATAAGCATAATTTTAGTAGTGGAAACTTTATTTTCAAATGCAAGCTCACACAGAAACTAATATTTAAAACATGTTTAAAAAAAGGGGGGGGAATGCCTTGATTGATTGAACAAGGGCCAGGGCCCCAAAGCCCAGTGGCTTCCTCTCCTTCTCACCTCTTGGAAAAGGCCTGTACAGATCCCTGGGACCCCTGGAACACAGTATGAGAAGAGCATAAAACAACATGTACTTTCTCCAGTTTATTTCAGTGAGGCATTACAATTATGATCAGAAGGAGGAAAGTTTCTCAGCCATGAAATTCACACAACAGAGCTGAGTGGCATGATTTCCCTGAAAACAGGAAGTCAGAGTTGCCAGACTGAGAAGGAAAGATCCTACACCGCGTTCTTGGTTAGAGCAGTTTCACCTCATCTTGGAGAAGCTGTTGACAGGCCACCACCAGCTGTTGTGGAGTGCTTGGAAGGCTACTGGGCTGTAAAGGGGGTGCTTTCACTAACCAACTGGGAGCCGTTAGCAAATCATGTCACCCCCCAGAGCTTCAAGTCTTTATTTGTGCAAAGAGGGGAATGGAACAGATTAGTCACTGGTAGGTCACTTACAGCTCTAAAAACTTTCTGAGATACAGGCGTATGATTAATGTACTCACAAAAATCTATTGTGCACAGAGTATGTGTCAGGCACCACTTGCTTAGCCGTGGAGATTGTAGTCTAATGGAAAGACAGACATTGAACAATGATGAATTGTATGAAAGGGCAGTATGGAGGGCTAAGAGGACATTTGGGAGGGCCTCAGCTTGGACTAGGGGGTCGGGATGGTCCTCCAAGACAGAGAGAGAGATACACAGAGGCTCAGAGAGAGACAGAGACAGAGCCTGAGAGGGAACCTGGAGAATTATGGGAAAGAGGTCGAGATTGACTACAGAGTAGGAACAAGGGTGGGATTGGAGCAGAGGTCAGAGACAGCAGCGACCTACATGACTAATGCACCAACCCATTTCTTGACTGGGTTGGTCTAGGAGCACAAGGTAAAAATGCTCAACGTCACTTGGCATCAGGGAAATCCAAATCAAAACCACAATTAGATACCACCTCACAATAGTCAGAATGGCTAAAATTAACAAGTCAGGAAATGACACGTTGGTGAGGATGGGGAGAAAGGGGAACCCTCCTACACTACTGGAGGGAATGCAAGCTGGCGCAGCCACTCTGGAAAACAGAATGGAGGTTCCACAAGAAGTTAAAAATAAAGCTACCCTATGACCCAGCAGTTACACTACTAGGTATTTACCCCAAAGATACAGATGTAATGAAAAGAAGGGGCACCTGCACCCCAATGTTCATAGCAGCAATGTCCACAATAGCCGAACTGTGGAAAGAGCCCAGATGTCCATCAATAGATTAATGGATAAAGAAGATGTGGCATATACACACACACACACATATAATGGAATATTACTCAGCCATCAAAAAGAATGAAATCTTGCCACTTGCAAGGACATGGATGAAAGTAGAGGGTATTATGCTGAGCAAAATAAGTCAGTCACAGAAAGACAAACACCATATGATTTCACTCATATGTGGAATGTAAGAAACAAAACAGATGAACATAGGGGAAGGAAAGAAAAATAAAATAAGATAAAAATAGAGAGGGAGGCAAACCATAAGAGACTCTTAACTGTAGGAAACAAACTGAGGGTTGCTGGAGGGGAGGTGGGTGGGGCTTGGGGTAATTGGGTGATGGGCATTAGGAGGCACTTGATGTAATGAGCACTGGGTGTTATATGCAACTGATGAACCACTAAATTCTACCCCCAAAACTAATAATACAGTATATGTTACCTAAATTGAGTTTAAATTAAAAAAATTGTTTAAATGCACCAACCTGGTGTGTAAAGCAAACTCTTAGACATTTTTATATTCTACTTTGCTCCCAAATATTTGAGCAAACACTTTGCAGAGATATATAAAATATACATGGTAATAGAATAAAGAATGGTGAGAGACACAAAGCAGGAATACAGAAGAGAACCAGGAATAAGAATAAGAGTGCATGGCAGGTGACCCAAATTCTTACCACAGATGAGTCACAGATTTTGCTCATAACTTTTCAGCAGCCAGTGTAGACAGAATTCATGTTTCCATGTTCAGTGATATAATTCACAGTGTTGACAGGGGGAATACAGAAAAATTGTTGCTATGAAGGCACTTGTTGGTATATTTCTTCTAGAGTCCTCCAGTAGAAACAATTCAATGTGGATGCTGATACAATATTGTCTCTCTTCTTATCTGGCTTAATCCAGGGGTAGACTTTAGACATCAATCCTCCTCCCTTATCATCCCCTTGACCCCAATGTCTTGATATTGTTACTCGAGACTGTTCTCCTTCATCAGAGACTACAACACAACTGGGCATTTCTTTATCTAAATCTAGATGCAAATGCTCTAAGTTGGGATGGAGCGTGATCACTACTGTTACCTTTGGAAAGCATTATGGATTCGTTACCAATTCCATTCTGTTTTTGTTTTAACGTTTTTGTTTCTCCCTTGTTTCAAGTCATTTGAGAATAAAACCAGTTATAAAACTGTCCCACTGAGAAACCCATTTTTGAATAATGCTGTTTTAAATAAAGCTTGTCATTCTTGGTATATAACATAAGTGATGATCTTATCAAAACTATTTAACAGAAGCCAGTTCTGCTTTTTTTTTTTCTGCACTTAAACTATGCATGACTTGAGAAAATGGTTTTTGACAGAATTTGCTTTAATATTTCCTTCTTCAGGGGCGCCTGGGTGGCTCAGTCGTTAAGTGTCTGCCTTCAGTTCAGGTCATGATCCCAGGGTCCTGGGATGGAGCCCCGCATCGGGCTCCCTGCTCAGCGGGAAGCCTGCTTCTCCCTCTCCCACTCCCCCTGCTTGTGTTCCCTCTCTCACTGAGTCTCTCTCTGTCAAATAAATAAATAAAATCTTTAAAAAAATATTTTCTTCTTCATTTCTGAACAATGCCAAACATACATGTGAGAATGTGTATTTTCAATTAATGTCTTAGTGTCATGTAGATATGCATTTAGGATCTCCCTCACTTGTTAGTGTGTGTCTTTGTGTTTACTTGACCTCCTTCCCGAGACTTGAATATTTCATTTCTTATGTTAAAACCCCTATTTTGGAGGGGGGAAAGATGGCGGAGGAGTAGGGGACCCTATTTCAACTGGTCCCCGGAATTGAGCTGGATATCTACCAGACCACTCTGAGCACCCATGAAACCAGCCCGAGATGTAAGAAGATCTAGATCTCTACAAACAGAATATCGCAGGTGGTTGGTTTTGAGGTAGGAAGCGGAGAGCCGTGATTCTGCGGGCAGATATGGGAGGATAAATGGCAGCGGGAGGGTGCCTGGCTGTGGGGATCCTACAACGCCGGTGAGTGACAGCCTCATGAGCTGCGGGCCGGGCACAGACTCGCAGACCGGTAGCGCCGGGAAAGGACTTTAGGGCAGCCCCCAGGGTGGAAAACCAGACCAGCGGGGTCGTGCACACAAACTGCAGCCCCCCCCGCCCAGAAACCCGGAGCGACGCTCGCGCACACGCGAACTGCAGCCTCCGAGACGGAAACCCAGTGCGCCGGGGTCCCAGCGGCGAACTGCAACCTCCGGGGTGGAAACCCCGAGCGGCGGAGTCACACGCACACGAACTGCAGCCCCCGGGACAGAACCTCAAGCCGTGGAGTCGCACGTGCGAACTGGGAGCGGCTGGCGGTTTTAGAAGCATAAAAGGCAGAGATGGCACCAACCTGGAGGCAGGACTGGGGGCGCTGCGGAGGGGCGCACAACCCAGGACGCTGCAGTTTACAGCAGCACGGACAGAAACGGAGACAGTGTGGCCTGGAGAGCCCACTGAAGAACAGACTGTGGTCTCCCTGCTCGGAGGCAGAGGGTTGGAAACGGTCTCTTCTGCTCTGACTCGCGGAAGAGA
>NW_028065888.1:0-388 GCF_054177405.1 Leptonychotes weddellii
ATTCAAAAGATAAGTGATCCCATAGAGCGAAACAACATTAGAATAATTGGGATCCCAGAAGAAGAAGAGAGATGGGGCAGAAGGCATATTGGAGCAAATTATAGCAGAGAACTTCCCCAACTTGGGGAAGGAAACAGACACCAGAATCCAGGAGACATAGAGAACACCCTTCAAAATTAATAAAAATAGGTCAACACCCCGATATCTAATAGGAAAATTCACAAGTCTCAGAGACAAAGAGAAAAATCCTGAAAGCAGCTTGGGACAAGATGTCTATAACCTACAATGGTAGAAACATTAGACTGTCAGCAGACCTATCCACAGAGACCTGGCAGGCCAGAAAGGACTGGCATGATATATTCAGAGCACTAAATGAGAAAAATATGCA
>NW_028065889.1:0-388 GCF_054177405.1 Leptonychotes weddellii
AAATGAGTTATCTTTCAAAGGAAGCCAATTTTCTTTATGCCCTATATCAACCCCTCAATACCCCAGTGTCCCATGAATTCAATCTGTTTCCTTCCCCAGCTTTCCCGCAGTGAATGTGGTAAAAGGCATTGCAGCATGTCCACAATAGCCAAACTATGGAAAGAGCCAAGATGTCCATCAACAGGTGAATGGATAAAGATGTGGTGTATATATACAATGGAATATTATGCAGCCATCAAAAGTAATGAGATCTTGCCATTTGCAACAACGTGGATGGAACTGGAGGGTGTTATGCTGAGCGAAATAAGTCAATCAGAGAAAGACATGTATCATATGACCTCACTGATATGAGGAATTCTTAATCTCAGGAAACAAACTGAGGGTTGCT
>NW_028065890.1:0-388 GCF_054177405.1 Leptonychotes weddellii
AAGCAAATCATGTGGAGTCAATGAGGTAAGGAAGTAAACGTCCCCTAGGGCAGCAGTGCAAGTCTCTTGGCAGTGGGCAGGGATGTATAATCCTCTTATAGGGATGGCAAAAAATTACTGGGAAGACTAATCCAGTCTGCCACATGTTTTCGTGAGTGCTATCTATCTAATTTTAGTCTCACGATAACTCTATGAGGTAGGTATTATTATCCCTGTTTAATGGAGTGGAGGATTCAGGCTTGGTATGGCTCACTAACCTGCCTAGGATGTAGCCAGGAATGGATGGGGCTGCCTGACTTGATGCTGGTCCCAGGGGTATGTGGCCAGCCTTGGCCCCGGCAGCAGCTTCTTGAAGACTCATTTTCATATAGGTGTTGTCATTCAGTAT
>NW_028065891.1:0-388 GCF_054177405.1 Leptonychotes weddellii
TATTTTGTCTCTTCTAGTTATTTTTAATTTTCATAATGATCATACTATCTGATTTCAATACTTATGATGATGCTACCCTAATCAAGAAAATGTGCGATTTGCTTTCAGGATAGATTGATAGGTCAAACGAACAGAATATGATATCAAGGTCATTAATTGGGGAGCAGTCTTTTTAGAAGCCACTTCCATAATGGCTAGGACCTCTGGAAATCCACTACTCCATAAAAGTGATGAAAACAATGTAAAGAATTATCAACACCTGTTTTTTTTTTTCAGGACTCTGTAAATTAACCATAGGCTTGCTACAATCTGAGGAGCATCTCTTCAAGAAAAAGGCCTGAATCTTGGAATTGTATCCAAAGCATAACTAACTCATATGACCCAATAA
>NW_028065892.1:0-388 GCF_054177405.1 Leptonychotes weddellii
GAATTTCCAAAAAGTGTCACTTAGAAAATGTGTATCAACTTAATAAGCTCACCTCTCTACAACATTTTGCATGTTTCTAAGAACTTCATATGAATTATCTATCCCATTTGATTTTCACCATGACCATTTAAGGGCAACTAGTATTTCCTCCATTCTGTAGAGATGAAAATAAAATAAAATTACTTCCATTTTTTTTTTTTAAAGATTTTATTTATTTATTTGAAGAGAGAGACACAGCGAGAGAGGGAACACAAGCAGGGGGAGTGGCAGAGGGAGAAGCAGGCTTCCCGCCGAGCAGGGAGCCCGATGCGGGGCTCGATCCCAGGACCCTGGGATAACGACCTGAGCCGAAGGCAGACGCTTAACGACTGAGCCACCCAGGCGCCCC
>NW_028065893.1:0-388 GCF_054177405.1 Leptonychotes weddellii
CATGCTTTGGAGTAGATATATGTATGCTGACATGGATAGAACGTCAGGGAACAATTTTAAGTGAAAAAGAAGTGGCAAAACAATACAAATAGTCTTATCCAATATGTATGTGTGAAATTATGTAAATTAGTAGAAAAAAAGAACCCTGGAAGAACACACATCAATCTAGGAAAAGTGAAAGAGTATCTAATGTTTTTTCATGTAAAATTTTTATTCTTTTTATCTGTGAGGTTTTTTATTATTGTTTGACATTTTTATATTGGGCACTTGTCAGTGTACTATTTTTGAAAAAAAAAAAAGAAAGTTCTGTATCAAAGTGTAGATTCACATATATTAGTTGATCTCTGAATATCCTTTCTTTCATAAGCAACTAAAAAATCAAAGTATA
>NW_028065894.1:0-388 GCF_054177405.1 Leptonychotes weddellii
CAGGCACTCGCCTAGTGGTCCTAGGAGAGTCATTTCCTTCAGCGCCTCATCTTCTTCCTCGGTGAAAACGAGGAGATGGGTTGATTGCATCAGGATGCTCCCTGCTCACGACCCTCCAATAGCTGGCAGGGAGAGTTGAAGTTCCTTCCTGGCTTTGCTTGTGCTCATCTCCCACCCTTCCCCAATACACATTAACTGCTGCCATGGTCACGACACAAGTGCCAAGTCCTCTTGATGCCCCCATGCCTTTGCACGTGCTGTTGCTGCTGGGAGGGGCCTCCCAGCTTTCCCAACAGTAAGCTCTTCTTCCTCTGCTGAGCCCAGCTTTCTCTGACCCCTCAAGGCAGGTCTAAGAGGGCTTCTCCATGGGGGCGCCTGGGTGGCTCAG
>NW_028065895.1:0-388 GCF_054177405.1 Leptonychotes weddellii
CCCCTGACATCTCTACCTGAAGTGTCCAGAGACACTTCAAACTCACGATGTTCAAAACTGAAACAATGCTCTTTCTCCCACATTAAAAAAGTAAAGCAACCAGAGCACATACCCTCCCCAGTGAATTGTGCAAGACTGTTGAATCTCAGATCTGTACCTCTGAAACAAATAATGCAATATATGTTAAGAAAAAAAAAAAAGAAGAAGAAGAAGGTAGCGGGAGGGGAAGAATGAAGTGGGGGAAATCGGAGGGGTAGACGAACCATGAGAGACGATGGACTCTGAAAAACAAACAGGGTTCTAGAGGGGAGGGGGTGGGAGGATGGGTTAGCCTGGTGGTGGGTATTGAGGAGGGCACATTCTGCATGGAGCACTGGGTGTTATGCAC
>NW_028065896.1:0-388 GCF_054177405.1 Leptonychotes weddellii
CTCAAGTTCGTCACTATCGATTCTCCAAAACTGAAAATGTATTAAAAGTCATAAACTTTTGGGGTGCCTCGGTGGCTCAGTTGTTAAGCATCTGCCTTCAGCTCAGGTCATGGTCTCAGGGTCCTGGGATCGAGCCCCACACTGGGCTCCCTGCTTGGCGGGAAGCCTGCTTCTCCCTCTCTCACTCCCCCTGCTTGTGTTCCCTCTCTCGCTGTCTCTCTCTCTGTGTCAAATAAATAAATAAAATTTTAAAAAAAGTCATAAACTTTCTAATGCACTTTTTATCAGGGCTAAAGCTTCCTTGATCTCCCCCTAACTGACCCTGCTCTCTTCTTCCTTCCAATTCTCCTATTTTGCACTAAATGATACTATCTTATGAAGTGCCACC
>NW_028065897.1:0-388 GCF_054177405.1 Leptonychotes weddellii
AGGTGTGAGGTGATATTTCATTGCAGTTTTGATTTGCATTTCCCTGATGATCAGTGATGTTGAGCATCTTTTCATGTGTCTGTTAGCCATCTGGATGTCTTTGGAAAAATATCTGTTCAGGTCCTCTGCCCATTTTTAATCTTATGTTTGGTTTTCTTTTGTGTTGAGTTGTATAAGTTCTTTATATGTTAACCCCTTATTGGATATGTCATATGCAAATAACTTCTTCCATTCAGTAGGTTGTCTTTTCATTTTGTTGATTGCTTCCTTCACTGTGCAGAAGCTTTTTATTTTGGTGTAGTCCCGATAGTTTATTTTTGCTTTTGTTTCCCTTGCCTCAGGAGACATAGCTAGAAAGAGGTTGCTATGGCCAATGCCAGAGAAGTTA
>NW_028065898.1:0-8102 GCF_054177405.1 Leptonychotes weddellii
CGCCTCGGATTCACTTCTCCGCACGTCCTACCTTCCAGAAAGTGGTCGCTTTTCTGTTCAGAGAGTTGTTGCTCTTCTTTTCTTCGATCTCCTGTTGAGTTTGTAGGTGTTCAGAATGGTTTGATCCCTATCCAGCTGAATTCCTGAGAGGAGACGAAATCCAGGTCTCCTACTCCTCCGCCATCTTGCTCCGCCCCCCCTAAATGGCACATTTTTAAGAAAGCAGTATTCAAATGTATGGTCTGATTCAAAGAAAAACAAATGTCACTATCTTTGCATGCAAAGTAATTAGAATATATTTTCCAATTTTCCAAAATGATAAACGGCCACCAAATACTTGTAGAAAGCTAACTGCAAGTTTGCATAATACTTTCTCTATGTTATCGATAGCATCAAGTTGCTCTTATTTTTACTGGATTGGGGAAGGTGATTTCTACTTGGCAAAAGAACAGCAATGCCGGGTAAATGGTCTCTTGCACTGTTTGACAAGAAATCACAAATAGGGATTTAATATCATCTCTCTGCTGTCTTCTCTAGATCAAATGATGAGATCTATTATCTATTATTTACTGTATGGTTGACATGTCCTGGACAAGGAAGCCTAGTTGAGGTATTCTCGGTTTTCTTTCCTAATTTTTCCCTAAATGTAAGAACTCTCCAAGACTGTTACTTTAATTACTTCCCAGTGCTTTCCTGAGGTGACCTCATTACCTTTCTCAGGTTTCACTGTCATTTCTATGTTTAAGACTTCCACACACCCCCTCCCTTTTTCTCCCTCCCTTCCTCTTTCTCTCTGGTCTGACTTCTTGGCTGAGCATTCTTCTCACATTACCAGTATTCTAGGGATCATTTCCATTTCCATATCCACTGGGACCTGAAATCTATTGGGATTCTTTCCACTTGTTTCACACCATCCAATCACTTGTGTTTTCTTGATTCTTTTTTCATGGTATCTCTGACTTTCTTTCCTTCCTTTCTGTTTTCTTGGTTGCTCCCTTATATCTGACCTATATAACTTATGAATATGCTCCTGAGACAGTACCCTAAATGTTCTTTTATTTAAAAAAAAAAAGACATAAAAATTTATTGCCACCTTTCTGGAAAGCTTAAGTTATAACCAGAAGATTATACCAGAGTTAGAGAGACTTAACTCAAAGGAATAAACATAGTAGTGACATTTGAGACAAATGATGGTGAGTAGAAGACCTCTTTCCTGGTCTCCCTCATCTACCGAGTTAGTACTAGGTTAGGAGGGATCAAGTTTTATTAAGGTAAATTATCACTCTTAGGCTTGTTAGTCATTTCCTCCCTACAACCTCCATGGTAGGAATATACTTACCTACACTCTTGATATTGGATTTAGCCATGTGACTAGCTTTAGCCTAATGGTGGGGGGAATGTGCTTTATTACGCTTTGGTTTTGTGTTCATCCATGTGACTTGCTTTAGCCAATTGGATATTAGTCAATGTGACACCAGCACACTTGACATGTACTTGGATGTTTAGTCTTCTTGTGTCTATGCCATTGTTATGAGAATGCTATGCCCCAACTAGCCCTCTGGTCCAAGGATGATGAGGCATGAAACGGACTGAAAACCAACCTTCAGCTTAGAGCTGCCTAGTTGACCCTGGCTTAGTTTAGGGGACTCCCAGATGCCAGATGATTCACCTGAGCCAACTAAACGTCTATCATTGACACTTAAAAGATGAGAGGTAAACAAAATCTTATCATTTTATGTCCCTCATAGTGTATGCTATTTGTTTCATAGCAATAGTTCCTTAATACAAGTTTCCAGAAGATTTTTTTTAACTTCAAATAAGCAAAGTATTTCAGTATGTGGTATTTATTAAGAGTGGTAAAATTCATATAATTTATAAAGATTGTCAGGATAATATTAGGGGAAAAGGGGGAAATCAAAATAGACGTTTAACTTGTCTTTTCACTCAACAATCTAATTCAGCAGGTCTTAAACCTTAAAGTGATTAGGAATCACCTTGCATAGATCATTTAAAGAACAAATCCCTGTCTTTAGCCCTAGCAATCAATTCATTAGATTTGGGTGACTTCCAGGAATTTGTATTTTTAACTGTCATTCCCAGGTAGTTGTGAAGCAAGTAGTCCAATAAACATTGGTTTCATTTTTTTTTCCTCTTATTCTTTTCTCTTTTTCTTTTTTAAGATGTCATACAGAGAAAAGTATAAGATGTATTTGGGTGACACATAAGAGAAATATGATGTAGAAATGAAATGATAAGGATTCTGTTCTACTCTTCTCTATCCTACTGAATCTTTTTATCCATTATGAGTTGAAGATTGAAGAGCAACATTATCTTATTATTTTTGGTTTCCTGTGGTTTACATCATAAACTCAGAAAGCTTTAATTTTTATTTTAGTATTATTTCTATTTAATACCAAACAGTTCTCCAGAGGCCTCTTTTCAACCAATGTTCCCGTTGGCAGTGAAATCCACTTACCTTAACTGACTGTGATTATACTTCAACCTAGTTCTCAGAGTCATGATGGTAATATTCATTTTACTATCCCAAAAGGCTCTTAGTATTCATCAAATATTTGATTAACATTGTCTAATAAAGCTTATAGAATGCAGAAACATGAAACCTAACTCCACCATGATTTTTACTACTGTCTTGTTCATTAACACTGCAAGTTGCTTCTCTAAAATAATTAAAATCCATAATTGAATACACTAGAATAATTTTGGAAAATTAGTTTAATTATTCCAGTACTTCCATTTGGAAAGCTTGCATTATTTATTACAACTAAATGGATAAATGTGACCCCTCTTTTCTTTCTTTTCATTTCACACTTATTTTTTAGGAGGGAGTATTTGTTTTGCATATTTGTGTTTTTTAATGGAGTGAATAATAGTTCTTAAAGCTATGTTGACAAAAACATAAGGATAACTTGGGCATTATAAATAAGATGAGTGCACTAACTGCGGAACTCCTATTCACCTTCAGGAATTGGCTCATTATACTAAGAAATATTCAACTCCCTCTCCTCACTTAGTATGTTGTCCAAGTTTTAAGTTATTCCATACCTTTAGAAGCAAAATATAATATGGGAAATTGTAAATCTTTCAAAGGGACCAGATTTACCTTTTCTACTAGCTTTAGACTTATGGTCCACTGGTTAGCTAGAGTGGGTTTGGGATACGTGTACTTCATTACTCTACATTAGCTCTATACTTGAGAATGGCATCTAAGACATGGCTGCATTATTTATATGACAGAAGAACTGGAGGTATTTTATAGGCTAGGAAATAAAAACCTAAACAAGGTATTTTAAACTTAGATTAAATCCCTCTTGGCTATATTCACGTAGCAATCCCAGCAATCATACTGTAGGAAGCTAAGTGTATCGTTATTAAAAGCACTTCAGTTCAGCTTTATGAGATAAAAGTTATTCAGAACACTGGATGACTGTAGTGACTTCATTTTTTTTGAAACACATATTTATGAGAAATAGCAAGGGCCTCAGCGGAAATTACACAATTAATATTTTAGGAGGTCTGGGGTTCACCCAGTCAGCAGTAATATGAGGTGGTTGGGTCATAAGTCACAAGTATGCTTGGATTTCATAATTGTAAGCTTTACCTCTGACTTAGTAGAATAATTCAACTGACAACACAGAATCAAATGAAAATACTCAAACAATTTAAAAGAGAAATAAATTAAACCTAATATGAAAGGTCAAAAGCTCTCCATTAAAATTTATATTTGTGAATTCTCTCAAGTTAAGCCAAATAAATACCTATAATAAAAGGTTTAAAAATGCCACTGCCATTTCTATTACCAAATTTCTTAGCTTGAAATAAAACTTGCAGATCCGGGTTTTGCATGATATCGCTGCAAAAATGCTGCAGAAATCTCCCAATTTCTAAACCATTTCCCCTCCTCCTTCCACATTTTTACTCCCCAGTCCAATCCCACTCCCCAGCCCTCATAAACTACTTACATGTTCTTTCTAAGGAGAGTTGATCAACTGGAATAAGATGATGTAATTTACGTTTTCTGTTGAGTAGAGCTCATGTTCCCCCAGAAACTAAAGAGTCAGTGTTGACAATCATAATGTGTAGCCCATGACTGATTTTTGGAAATGGCCTTAATTTTTTAAAAAAGTTTTATGATTTCATGCAGTACATGTTTATAATGTCATAAGAGCAGAGATCATAGTCTCTTATTCTCTGGCACTTAGCATGTATCTGACACAAAGAAGGTGTGTAATAAATATTGGCTAAATGAATGAATGAAAATTAAGAGCAATAAACAAATACTTTTGAGGGCTACTATAGTCAAGACCATGGTATTCTGAAACTGAACTTGTTTATTCATCAAACATTTATTGAGTACACATTATGTATCAGACACTATTCTTGACCCTGGACACATGAAAGAAAGAGGAAAGACACTCTCACTGCCCTATTGTAATATATAATCCAATGCAGGATATAGAAGGTTATAGCACACAACAATAAACTCTGTTACAGGGGAGGACAGTGTGCCATGGGAGCACAGAAATGCATCACCAGACTCAAACTGGAGATCTCATGAAATAACATTGTGAAAAAAGTGATATGTAAATTGATACCTGATGAAAGAATGGGATTTAACTCAGTGAAACCAGAGGTGAGGGAGAGGAAAAAAGAATGGAATAAGCATGTGAATGAGGCTGAGGCAGGCAGCAAGGTCACCTCTGTCATGGACTTGTGGCTCACGTTGTGGGGGCTGGGCTTTATTCCATGAGCTATGATGAAACGCCTGAGTAGGAAACCCAGAAGTTTAAGTGAAAAGTATGTTTTGATTATAAAAAGTGTCTGATTTTAATGACTTGCTTCCAAAGAAGAGAGTATGGAAAGAGAAAAACTTCATAGTGGAGAAATCTGGCAAACACCATGGTACCCAAGTGATGGGGTTACTGTCACCAGCGATGTCACGTGGTACCGGGTGCTGCATGATACGGTGTGAGGAGAGAGCACCTCCGTGGTACTGTTTCCAGAATCCCATTACCTCAGTTTAATCATGAGAAAGATGTCAGATCCAAACTGAGAGTTATTCTATAAAATGTTTGACCAATACCCCTTAAAACTCTCAAGGTCATGAAAAGTAAGAAAAAGACTGAGAAACGATTACAAACCAGAAGATACTAAGGAGATAAAAAAGCAAATGCTTTTTTTAACTTTTAACAACTCCCCACTTCCCACTCCTGCACTTGGCTTGGTAAGTGGGAAGATAGCATCCCCTCCTCTATCCGGAAGAGGAAATGCAGGCTCACTCTCTGTTAAACCAGTGCCTCTTTATATAAATAAATGTTCATATGTAGGCTTAAGTGGAGGGATAACTAAGATTCACGGGCCCAGTTTTGTCCCTCCTTTGAGTAAGTGTGTCTAGGAGCTCTCTTTACAATCTTTAGAATGTTTTGGGGTGCCTGGGTGGCTCAGTTGTCAAGTGTCTGCCTTCGGCTCAGGTCATGATCCCAGGGTCCTGGGATCGAGCCCCACATCGGGCTCCCTGCTCAGAGGGGAAGCCTGCTTCCCCCTCTCCCACTCCCCCTGCTTGTGTTCCTGCTCTCGCTGCGTCTCTGTCAAATAAATAAATAAAATCTTTTAAAAAAAATAAAATAAATGAAATAAAATCTTCAGAATGTTTTGACATTGATTATTCCGCATCTTCTGCTTAGGGCTTCCATGCAGTCTCAGAGTCCAGAGACAATCCCATCTAACATCCTGCTACATAAAAAAAAAAAAAAATTGTACATAATTTTATGAATATGGAAATAACCAGATTCTTAATATTGATTTCCAGGATGGAAGATGGAGGGGTAAAAGAAATGAAAAAGAAAACAAACAGATCCACAATAAGGACAGCATTTTAGAACAATCTTTAAATATATATATATTTATATTTTGATAGATATCTAAGACCATATTTTATTTTATTTTCTTCTGTTTTTTTTTTATTTTGTTCAGTTAGCCATTGTATAGTACATCATTAGTTTTTGAGGTAGCGTTCAATGATTCATTAGTTGCATATAACACCCAGTGCTCATCACAACACATGCCCTCCTCAATACCCATCACCTGACTACCCCATCCCCCTCTCCCCCTCCCCTCTGAAACCCTCAGTTTATTTCCCAGAGTCCATAGTCTCTCATGGTTTGTCTCCCTCTTTGCTTTCTCCCCCTTCAGTTTTCCCTGCCTTCCCCTATGGTCCTCCATGCTATTCCTTATGTTCCACATATGAGTGAAACCATATGATAATTGTCTTTCTCTGCTTGATTTATTTCACTTAGCATAATCCCCTCCAGTTCCATCCTTGTTGATGCAAATGGTGGGTGTTCATCCTTTCTGATGACTGAATAATATTCCATTGTGTATATGTACCACATCTTCTTTATCCATTCATCTGTTGAAGGTTATCTCAGCTCCTTCCACAGTTTGGCTATCGTGGACATTGCTGCTATGAACATTGGGGTGCATGGGCCCCTTTTTTTCACTACATCTGTATCTTTGGGGTAAATACCTAGTAATGCTGCTGGGTCGCAGGGTAGCTCTATTTTTAACATCTTGAGGAACCTCCATACTGTTTTCCAGAGTGGCTGTATCAGCTTGCATTCCCACCAACAGTGTAAAACGGTTCCCCTTTCTCCACAACCTCTCCAACTTTGTTGTTTCCTGTTTTGTTGATTTTTGCCAGTCTAACTGGTGTAAGGTGGTATCTCATTATGGTTTTGATTTGTATTTCCTTGATGGCTAGTGATGTTGAACATTTTTTCATATGTCTGTTAGCCATTTGTATATGTCTTCTTTGGAGAAGTATCTGTTCATGTCTTCTGCCCATTTTTTGACTGGATTATTTGTTTTTTGGGTGTTGAGTTTGAGAAGTTCTTTATAGATTTTGGATACCAGCTCTTCATCTGTAATGTCATTTGCAAATATCTTCTCCCATCCATGGGTTGCCTCTTTGTTTTGTTGACTGTTTCCTTTGCTGTGCAGAAGCTTTTTATCTTGATGAAATCCCAAAAGTTCATTTTTGCTTTTGTTTCCCTTGCCTTTGGAGATGTGTCTTGAAAGAAGTTGCTGTGGCTGATGTCGAAGAGGTTACTGCCTATATTCTTTTCTAGGATTTTGATGGATTCCTGTCTCACATTGAGGTCTTTCATCCATTTTGAGTTTATCTTTGTGTATGGTGTAAGAGAATGATCCAGTTTCATTCTTCTGCATGTGGTTGTCCAATTTTCCCAGCACCACTTATTGAAGAGACTGTCTTTTTTCCATTGGATATTCTTTCCTAATTTGTCAAAGATTAGTTGACCATAGAGTTGAGGGTCATATTTTGACTGTGTGGTTATATAGACATGGAGACATGAAAGAAAGGAAGATCAATATCATATTTTGACTGTGTGGTTATATAGACATGGAGACATGAAAGAAAGGAAGATCAATAGCACAATGCTTATGGTGGTTATCTCAGAATAGGGTGATTTCGGGGGATTTATATTTGCTTTTTTATACTATTCTTTATGATAGTATTTCAAATGTATTTTTATATGATCTGCTAAAACCTATAGAGCTACATTTTAAAAAATACAAGTTCTGGAAAACTTGAAAATGAGACCGATATCTTACTTTCAAAACTGTTTAGAACTTTCAGTTTGGTAATATATATTGGGAATCCCCAAGAGTTTTTGCCAGTACAATGTGACTATAGAATTCACCTTTGTTAGTATGGCATATCTTTAGGAAATATTACCTCAATAAATGTGTCAAAGAAAGATTATTTTTAAAATTATATGTAAATCATTGGTGTTCTATGACTTCAGGAATTTGTTTTTTTCCTATGTATCTTTAAGGTAATATATTAAAAAATTTCAGTGATGTACTTTTTTTTTTTTAAAGATTTTATTTATTTATTTGAGACAGAGAGAATGAGAGACAGAGAGCATGAGAGGGAGGAGGGTCAGAGGGAGAAGCAGACTCCCTGCCGAGCAGGGAGCCCGATGTGGGACTCGATCCAGGGACTCCAGGATCATGACCTGAGCCGAAGGCAGTCGCTTAACCAACTGAGCCACCCAGGCGCC
>NW_028065899.1:0-388 GCF_054177405.1 Leptonychotes weddellii
ACCAAAAGACTGAGATTGTTCCCTGAATATTCTCATACCATAATGCTTGAAAGCTGGAACTCAATCACAAGAAAAAATATGGAAGAAATTCAAACACTTGTAAGCTGAAGACCACTCTGCTCAAGAAGATTTGGGTCAATAGGAAATCAAAGAACTTACTTAAACAATTCATGGAAACCAATGAGAACGAAAACACATTGATCCAAAACCAATGGGATACTGCAAAGGCGGTCCTATGGGGGAAATACATAGCCATCCAAGCCTCACTCAAAAAAATAGAAAAATCCTGAATTCACCAACTAACTTTATGCCTTAAAGAATTGGAGAAAAAGCAACAAATGATGCCTAAGCCACACATTAGAAGAGAAGTAATTAAGATTAGAGCAGA
>NW_028065900.1:0-388 GCF_054177405.1 Leptonychotes weddellii
CCTTACCGGTGATGGTGACTTAAACATGAGCGTGGGGACAGGTTGGAGCAATTGTGGGGGGAAGGAGTTTACACCATTTGGTGCCAATGTGGGAAGCCAAGAAGAAGAGGAGTCCAGAGAAGTGTGAGGGGTTTGAATCTGGGTGACCGATGGGGAGGATGAGGACAGAAATTGGCAAAGATGTGGAGGCTGGGAGGGAACCACGTCTGAGTCAGGGTGGGGAGGGGGCAGCTGCGTGTGGTGGGGGGCAGGGTTGCCATTAGAGTGATACTATTTGCTGGATGTGTCAAGGTCAAGGGGAGATGCTCCCTAGAGCCGGGAGAGCAGAGGACCCCAGGGAGGGAGGGACCGTCAAGAACATGTGTGTTTAAGGGGCAGGAGGAAGACC
>NW_028065901.1:0-388 GCF_054177405.1 Leptonychotes weddellii
CATAGGACGGGACATGAACAAATATTCAGCAAACAGATAATACAAGTTGCTAATAAAGATATACATATGTTCACTCTCATTTGTAATTTAAGAAAGTCAAACTTAACAGTGAAATATGACTCACCCTAAAAATAGCAAAGATTAAAAATGATAACAAAGATGTGGCAAGTAGATACATTTCTGGTGACATTTTTTTTTTTTAAAGATTTTATTTATTTATTTGAGACAGAGAGAATGAGAGACAGAGAGCATGAGAGGGAGGAGGGTCAGAGGGAGAAGCAGACTCCCTGCCGAGCAGGGAGCCCGATGCGGGACTCGATCCCGGGACTCCAGGATCATGACCTGAGCCGAAGGCAGTCGCTCAACCAACTGAGCCACCCAGGCGCCC
>NW_028065902.1:0-388 GCF_054177405.1 Leptonychotes weddellii
AAGGGAGCCCCCGGGAGCCCCACACCTGCCAATCAGCGACCCGCACACTCGCAGGGATAACCCGTGCCTCGACCCCGCTGAATCCAGAGGTGGCTGGGTGCTTGGTGAGGGCACTGAAAAGGCCACTCCCTTAAGTGACGGAGCATCAGAGGCTCCTGTGGTTCAGAGACGGGCCCAGGGCTGGAGGGCAGGGTGCTGTCAGCCCACAGGTGCTGGGAACCAGACCAACACTGGCCAGTCCCCGACTAAAGTCCATTCTGTGGGGTGTAGATTCATACATAAGGAATGCTGCCAAAGTATATGATTCTGAAGATAGACACTCCTGTGGTATAATGTACTTTTTTTTTGAGAGGGAGTGAGCCTGGGACGTGAGGGGAAGGGGGAAGAG
>NW_028065903.1:0-388 GCF_054177405.1 Leptonychotes weddellii
CCAAGTGTGTGAGAGTGCGTGTGCGCAGCCGAGTGTGCGAGAGCCGCGTGTTTGTAGACAAGTATGTGAGAGCGCGTGTGTGCAGCCGAGTGAGAGCCACGTGTTCATAGCCAAGTGTGTGAGAGTGCATGTGTGCAGCTGAGTGTGCAAGAGCCGCGTGTTCATAGCCAAGTGTGTGAGAGCGCGTGGGCGCAGCCGCGTGTGCAAGAGCCGCCTGTGTGCAGGCGAGTGTGCGAGAGCTGCGTGTGTGCCGCCGTGTGTGTGCAGCCAAGTGTGAGAGCCGCGTGTGTGCCGAGCGTGAGAGCCGCGTGTGCGAGAGCCGTGTGTGTGCAGCCGAGTGTGCGAGAGCCACGTGTTCATAGACAAGTGTGTGAGAGCCGCGTGGTCA
>NW_028065904.1:0-388 GCF_054177405.1 Leptonychotes weddellii
CCGGTTCCCATATGGGAACCAAAAGAATCAAAAGACACATTTTGTGAGGTGAAACCCATGGACTGAGTGAGAGGTTGTGTTTGTTTTTAATAATGCATGTTGTTAGTTGCTAGGAATTGACAGCTATTACTTGCAATATTTTCCCAGGGATAATCTCATACTCATCTGCATGCCATATGTACAGGAAGCGCTAAGAAAATCTGTTGTTCTTCGACCACTCTGCTGCCTGAACTACAAATAGTACATTTTGGTAGCAGACGGATCGTGAGGAAATGCCAATTCAGTTTGATGTGACCCCATGTCATGCAGTAGGTTTCAACAGGAAAAAGTGCTGCCGTCACTAATTCAGAACCTATATCTACATCTGATGTTCTTTCATCTGACCTGC
>NW_028065905.1:0-388 GCF_054177405.1 Leptonychotes weddellii
AGTGTTAGAAATGGGGGATATGTTTTAAACTTATAGATCATTTTAATTTGAGCTAGCCACATTTTGAGTACTCCATAATCATATGTGATTTGTCACTACCATATTTGACAGTGTGGCTCTACAAAATAAGGAACACTGGGAGGTTTTATGCTAGTGTTTGTGAGGTCCAACTTGACTTTTAGAAAGATCTCTCTCTCGACGATGGACTCTGAAAAACAAACTGAGGGTTCTAGAGGGGAGGGGGGTGGGAGGATGGGTTAGCCTGGTGATGGGTATTGAGGAGGGCACGTTCTGCATGGAGCACTGGGTGTTATGCACAAACAATGAATCATGGAACACTACATCTAAAACTAATGATGTAATGTATGGGGATTAACATAACAATAAA
>NW_028065906.1:0-388 GCF_054177405.1 Leptonychotes weddellii
CAGGGTAACTATTGAAAGTTATGAATTTAGTGCCACTGTATTGCCTCTAAGGTGATTGTTACTGTATATTTTTTGTGTTCCTTTCGGTCTATGTTACTTTTAGGCTCTCTCTTTGCTTAGAGGACCCCTTTCAGTATTTCTTGTAAGGCTGGTTTCGTGTTTGCAAATTCCTTTATTTTTTGTTTGCCCTGAAGCTTTTTATCTCTCCTTCTATTTTCAATGACAGCCTAGCTGGATAGAGTATTCTTGGCTGCATATTTTTCTCATTAATGCTCTGAATATATCCTACAGTCCTTTCTGGCCTGCCAGGTCTCTGTGGATAGGTCTGTTGCCAATCTAATATTTCTAACATTGTAGGTTACAAATCTCTTTTCCTGAGCTGCTTTCA
>NW_028065907.1:0-388 GCF_054177405.1 Leptonychotes weddellii
AGGAAGGAACACTTCTCAACTCATTTTATTAGGCCAGTGTTACCCTGATAGCAAAACTAGACAAAGACAGTATGAAAACAGAAAACTACAGGCTAGGGGCGCCTGGGTGGCTCAGTCGTTAAGCGTCTGCCTTCGGCTCAGGTCATGATCCCAGGGTCCTGGGATTGAGCCCTGCATCGGGCTCCCTGGTCAGTGGGAAACCTGCTTCTCCCTCTCCCACTCCCACACCCCCTGCATGTGTTCCCTCTCTTGCTGTCTCTGTCAAATAAATAAGATCTTTAAAAAAAAAAACAAAAAACTATAGGCTAATATCGCTCATGAATTTAGATGTAAAAATCCTCAACAGAATACTAGCAAACAATGGAGCACCTGGCTGGCTCAGTCAGAA
>NW_028065908.1:0-388 GCF_054177405.1 Leptonychotes weddellii
AACTTCTAATTTTAGGAACGTGACATGTAGGAATCAGAAAAAGCTGGTAATTTGGAACGCTTTTTAAAAACTGTAAGTTAATTCATGCTCTTTACAAACACACAAACAGTTCAAGAATGGAGAATATTAAGTTCTCCCCTGCTGGCTCCCATCCCATTCTCAATGATAAACACTGGGCAGAATCTATCTAGGATTGTACATAAATGCATATTTTAACAAAAATCAGATCATAACTTATATGTATGCATGCACACACACACATATATATATATACACACGTATGTATTAGCTTTGTGACCTCATTTTCCCATTTAAGTTTCTTATACATAGTTCAAAGCTGGTTAATACAGATTTACCCTCTAATTTTTAAGGGCTGCATAATTTTCCA
>NW_028065909.1:0-8101 GCF_054177405.1 Leptonychotes weddellii
AAAACAAAACTTTCTGTCCAAAGGTACCAAAGGAAAGTTTCATTCAAAGTGCATTTAAACAGTTTTCAAAACACTAAATTCTAAACAAGATTTTTCATGTACTTCACACACAACTCACAGGAACAATCTAAAATGTTAAATTTGATACCTGTCTATATTCTAACAACTCAGAAAAATTTAAAAATCCCTAAGAAGAAGATATAACACTGATGAGGACAGAACAGCTCCAAGTATAAAAAATGACCAGATCATAATTTCATGCAAACGCTGTAATTTTTAACCAATCAAAAATAAAAAGTATCGATATTAAAATATACATATATATAAACATGATCTCTCTTGACTGACCACCAGCAACCAGATTTTAGAAATGTTTGATAAACTTCTAGTAATTTACAAGACAAATCAACCTCAGTGTCCTACACTGTATTAAAATTTTTTTGATAATGAGTTATCTATATATTGTTTTTATTTTGTTCAAAGTCTGTTGAAAATCTTTAATTGACGAATTCAAGGAATGAAAGTTTTCAGTATTTGCAGTTATTAAAAACAAAGCACACAAACAGGTTGACACTGACATTTATCTCAGAAAAAGCAAAGGAGGAACTAAAAAACTAAATGACGAAACCTCAAACAACGTCTAATTTTTAAATGGGAGTATCTTGACTTAGAGGAAGACTTTTGATGAAGCTCTTATTTTTAATTAGATATATTTACATTATATACTTCAGTGGAAAAAATTTGAGAAGACCTATGATTTTGCATCAACTAAATTAGAAGAAATATTAAAGTAAATTAAAAATAGAAGTTTTTAGGGGTGCCTGGGTGGCTCAGTTGGTTAAGCGTCTGCCTTCAGCCCAGGTCATGGGGCCAGGGTCCTGGGATCGAGCCCCACACAGGGCACCCTGCTCAGCGGGGAGTCTGCTTCTCCCTCTCCCTCTGCTTCTCCCCCCTAACTCATGTTCTCTCTCTCTTGCTCTCTCAAATTAAAAAAAAAAAAATCTTAAAAAAAAAATTAGAAGTTTCACACCAAAAAACCCCAAATAATCCAATTAAAAAATTGATGGAGGACCTGAATGGACACTTTTCCAAAGGAAACATAATGATAACCACATAAAAAGATGCTCAGCATCACAAAACCACAAGATATCACCTGACAGCTGTCCGAATGGCTAAAATCAAAGACACAAGAAATAACAAGTATTGAGAAGGATGTGAAGAAAAAGGAACCCTCGTGCACCATTGGTGGGAATGCAAACTGATGCAGCCACTGTGGAAAACAGTATGAAAGTTCCTCAAAAAGTTAAAAATAGAACTACCCTATGATCCAGTAATTCCACTACCAGGTATTCACCCAAAGATTATGAAAACACTAATTCAAAAAGATATATGCACCCCTATGCTTATTGCAGCATTATTTACAATAGCCAAGACAGGGAAGCAACCCAAGTGTCCATATGTATACACACACACACACACACACAATCAAATATTACTCAGTATCAAAATGAATGAAATCTTGCCATTTGCAACAACGCAGATGCATTAGAGTGTATTATCCTAAGTAAAAGTCAGTCAGAAAAAGACAAATACCATATTATTTCACTCATATGTGAAATTTAAGAAACAAATGAACAACAACAAAAAAAAAACAAAACAAAAAGACAAAAAAAACCTCTTAAATAAACAAACTGGTGGTTGCCAGAGGAGAGGTGGGTGGGCAGATGGGTTGATGAGCAGTGAGAAATGTACAGAACTGCTGAATCATTATAATGTATATCTGAAACTAATCTAACAATGTATGTTCATTATACTTGAATGAAAAAAAAAAAAACAGAATTTTATGTAGAAAGTACTCTGAACGAAAGCAAGAAAATGGCATCTGTGAAAATACCCAGTCTAAAATATTTACACATTTTAAAATATTTAGAATTGAGAATATCCTACTTTTGAGCAACTGTAGAGAGAATACTTTCTCAAAAGCATACGAGTCAACTGAAAGTATTAATAATTTCATATCTGGATAAATGTACAAGGATATATGTATTTGTTTAGAAATGGTTTAATTTTGGAAAATCATTTTTGAATAGAACTATTTGAAAGGTCACCCAATAAAACTAATTTGTCAGTCTTTAAATATTTTAAAAATCAACTTATTTTAGCTCCTCCATTCACTCTTAATAAATAATACACTTTATGGTTACCCTCTTTATAAGAATGTTGTAACATATTTTTTAAATTTTGTAAAATGTCAATATTTTCCCTATGACATCAATTAAGTGGTAGCACACTGTTTTTATCTTATGTACTACCAAAATTTACTTACCTAATCACCTTCCTCTTGGACATTTAATGTGTACTTACGTCTTAGTGAAACATGCTATGATAAATACCATTTCATGCATGTCTTGTTTAGTCCAGCCTTCCAATTATTTCCTTAGACTTAAACTGCCAGAATTGCTGGGTTAAAAGAAACATGTTTTAAGGGATTTTGACAGACAATGAAAGACGCTTCTTCAAGGATGCTGGATACAAGGAAAGATGTGATGTAAGAATGACCTTCTTCCCACATCCTTATCCACAAGAAATGTTACACTGTTTTAAAAAATTAAAACCTTCCCTTTTTGACAGAATATAAATGCAACAGGTTTAATTTTTATTTTAATATGAAATCTCATTTTCGTTTCATTTTCACTTAATTGGGAAGACGGGAAAGATCAAAAGATATGAAACAAAATATAGAGCACAAACTGACGGTTACCAGAAGGAAGGGGGATGAGGGAATGGGGGAAATAGGTGATGGGGATTAAGGAGGGCACTTGTCATGATGAGCACTGAGTAATACATGGAACTGCTGAATTACTATATTGTACATCTGGAACTAATGGAACACTGTATGCTGATTATACTGGAATTTAAATAAAAACTTAAAAAAAAAAAAGATAGGAAACAGCACAAAGTAAAAAGTCTCCCTCTAAGCCCAGTACCTCTTCCAATCAGTTCCCAGCTCCAAAGCCAACCTTTCCTCTCACTTTCTCATCTATCCTTTCAGAAAATTTCATATTTATATAAGCACAATTTAAATTATTACATTAGTATTTAACTTCACTTTATATGTTGATTGGTCATTTATTTAATTCTGTATTTTTCTGATCATGTTTTTAATTCTGTATTTTTCCAAACATTTTTTTCTAATATTTCTCAAATTTAAGAGTGTTTTTCAATTACAGATCAATGGTAATTTTGGTTGTTGCCTTTTTTTTTTTTTTTTTTTAAACACAGACCCTCTCAGCCAAGACTAGGATCTGGTTTTTATTTTTCTCTTCAAAAAACACATTGAGGTATAATTTAATACAAATATGCACCAATTCGGGAACACAGTTCCAAGGGTTTTGACAAATGAACACACTGGTATAAGAATCAAGCCAATCTCTCCAAAACCTGTCCTCATGCACCTTTGCAATCAAATCACAATTTTCCTCCACCCAGTCTCAAATAAACCATTAATCTACTTTCTCTATTATTAGTTTTATATGTTCTAGAATTTCATGTTAACATAATCACACAGTATATACTCTTCTGTATTTGAGTCTTTCATGCACCCTATCTCTGAGATTCATGCATACTGCCATCTCAGTAGTTCAGTTTTTATTACAAGGTGGCGTTCCATTGTTTGGATACCACACCTAGTTAGTTATATACCTGTTAGATAAACACTGGGGTTGCTTACAGTTTGGGGCTGTTAAATGAGTAAGGTTGTTATGAACAAACTTTGTACATACACTTTTCTTTCTCTTGGGCATGTAAATACTTTAGAACTAAAATTTCTGGGTCCTATAATAACTCTATTTTAACTGTATAAAAACTGTTCTTCAAAATGGCTGTACCATTTTATATCCCATCAACATAGGTCTATTATCTTGATTTTTTTTTGCCACCTACTTTTTATGATCAGTTCTTTAGTCCTCTTTCCCGCCTTCATTTGGATTGAGTATTCTTTAGTATTTCCATTTCTCCACTGGCTTATTTTTGTGTGTGTGACTGCTTCTGGATTATAGTATGTACAACTAACCTACCCCAGTATACCTTCAAATATTACGACCCTTCACATGTAAACTAACAACATGACAAGAGTATACTTTCACATCCCCATAACATCCTTGGTGCTAGTGTGACGACACACTTCTCTCCTACGTATATTACAGACCTCCAATGCAAACTTACTATGTTTGCTGTAACAGCCAATTATCTTTTAAAGAAAACTCTAAGACCAAAGAAAAAAAGTAAGCCTTTGATATATATTTACATATTTACTCTTTTACCTGCTTTTTATTTCTTCATGTAGTGTCATTAAGAGTTCCTTTAACATTTCTGGTAATAGAGGCATGCCGGCAATAAATTCTCTAAGCTTTTGTTTGTCTAAAAAGGTCTTAATTTCACCTTCAGCTTTAAAAAAATATTTTCAGTGGTTAGAGAATTCTAGATCCACTTCTCTCTCTAAGCACTTTCAAGGTGCATTCCATTGTCTTCTGGGTTGTACCGCTTCAGACAAGAAGCAAGTGGTAGGTGCTTCTATCCTTGTTCCCTGTGCATAATGTCTTTTTCTCTGGTGTTAAAAAACTATTTTTTTCCACTGATTTTCACCCATTCATTATGTTTCTTTATTTTACCTTGTTTGGGTTTCTTCAAGTGTCTGGAATCTGTGGGTTTATAGCTGTTTATCAATTTGGAAAATTTTGGGCCATTCCCTCTTCAAACAGTTTTTCTGCCACTCCTACTGCAGCTCCCCACCCCCAACCACTCCCTTATATGTATGCTAAACATTTAATATTGTCCCACAGGTCACAGGCTTTGCTCCTTTCATTTTTCTTTCTGTGTTTTGGTTTGCGTGGTTTCTACTGCTATGTCTTCAAGCTCATGGATTTTGTCTGATGCAGTGTAAAATGTGCTGTTAAGCTGATCAAGTGAATTTTTTATTTCATGTATTTCTCAGCACTAGAAGTTCCATTTAGTCCTTTATAAAATCTCTCTTCTCATTATGTTCATATTTCCCTTTAAATCCCTGAGCATGCTTATAATAGCTATTTTAAAGTCCTTTACTGCAATCTCCATCATCTGTTATTTGTGTATGCTTCTCTTGATAATTTTATTCCTCCTGATTATAGGTTACAATTTCCTGAATATCTGAATTTTATTTTCTTCCTTTAAAGTATTTTCAATTTTCTTTTGACAGACAGTCAAATAACTTGTGGACAACTCAGCTCTTTCAAAGGCTTTGCTAGGACAGATCTACAGTTGTCTACTCTGTGGCTAGTTCAGTTCTTTACTAATAAGGCAAGACCTTTCTGTACTTTCAACCTAATATCCCTAGTGTTCAAAGAAGTGTTTTAATTTTTAACTAGCCAATCTATTTAACTCCTTTATTATTCTGATGGTTTTTCAATTGATCATTTTCTTTTTATTCCAGGAAAACAACCATATGATCTGTTATTAATTATAATTTTGTCTCCAATCCATATCTTCACTTTATTCCTTTTTCTTATTTGGTTACACTTGTTAAAACCTCCAGAAAAATATGAAATACTTTCTTGTTCTTGATTTTAATGTGATGTCTCCAACATTTCATTACCTCTTTTGTTTAATCAAAGCTGTACAACTTCCATGCTTTTTATCATGTTAGAAATCTTCTGGTGCCTAGACAATATAAATAAAATCATTCTCTCTGTTTTCCTCTAGAATTTATGCCCCCCAAACAAGTACCAGTAAAAATGTAAAAAGTTAAGCATTTTTAAGTGAACTTAAAAGTTCAGAATCTATATAAAAGAAGCCTTATATCTCTGATTTGACACAGAGTAAGATTTAAACAAATGAAAAGACATAAATTATAGGAAAGGAAGATTTCACGTAAAGATGTTCCCTAAATTAATTTCTAAATTTAGTGCAAACCCAACTAAACTATAAAAGATAAAAAAATAAACTAGACACAATAATTCAAAATTTCATATAAAGAAAATGAATATGTGAGAACAGCTGATACTGAGAAGCAGGATACTAAAGGGACCAGTCCAACCACACAATAAAGCATTATAGTAAAGTGATTAAATCAATGTAGAGTTAAAATAAATACACTAATTAATGCAACAGAAGAAAAAGTCTAAAAAACAGATTCACATATATTTGGAAATACTTTTTATATTTCATTATATTTTATCATAAAATTAAGACTTCAGTAGGCACTGAGAAGTTATGTCAGAGCACTAACCTAAGCATCTCGAAAAAAATAAAGCTCAATTTTTATCTTCCTCCCTATACCACAATAAATGTCAAATGAATCAAAGGCATAAAAGAAAAATTAAACCATTATTATACTAGAAAATATATAAATCTTTTAAGAAAAACCTCCCATAAATAACAGCAATTAAGAGCAAAAAGTATTTGCAACATACATGACAAAGTACTGATTCAACTAATATACAAAAAGATCTTAAGGATTCATTTTATTTAATATCCACTAGAAAACAGAAAAGGATATAAAGAAGCTGTGCAATGAACAAAATATACCCAACTTCACTCAAAAATCCCATGAAATGAAAATTAAAATAAGGTTTCATTTTGTACCTATCTGATAAACAACAATAAACAGTATTTGCAAAACGTGAGGTCTTTGCTTCAGCATTTCTACCAAAGGCATACCAACACATATACATGTACACACACGTACACACATGTACACACACACACATACGATTCCCAACATATGCAGGACATTTCTTCTAGCGTTTTTTAATAGTAAAAATCTGGAAATAATCTAACAATTCATTAACATCAGATCTATTTTAAATTAATTATGGTACTTTCATCATTATTATGAAGTTCTTAAAAAGAATGAGGTAAATATACCTAAGCGTTGATATGGAATAATTTTTTTTCTTTTTTTTTTTTTTTTTATTTATTTATTTGACAGAGAGAGACATAGCGAGAGTAGAAACACAAGTAGGGGGAGTGGGAGAGGGAGAAGCAGGCTTCCCGCCGAGCAGGGAGCCCGATGTGGGGCTCGATCCCAGGACCCTGGGATCATGACCTGAGCCGAAGGCAGACACTTAACGACTGAGCCACCCAGGCGCCCCTGATATGGAATAATTTTCAAGACCTACTGATAAATGAAAATGACAAGTAAACAATACATACATGCAAGGGTATGTATGCACATATAAGTACATTACATGTCTGGAAGGATACTCAAGAAATTTGTAATAGTGGCTTCCCTAAAGGACTAGGGGTTTGGAACTGAAGACTTACTTTATAGTTGAGTATATGCTATTTCAATACATGTATATTCACCCGATACATGTATTTCTTTTTCTTAAAATATCTAGCTAAATAAAAAAGAGAAAAGAAAGTGAGGGGGGAGAAAACAGGAGAGAGAGGGAGGGAATGAGAATGGAGAGAGAGAAAGGAGGGAGGAATCTATTTTATTGTTGCTTTTGTAGTCTTAGGAGAAAGAAGTAAAGAAGATACAGTAAGAAAGTGAATTCTGATTCCTACTTAGAAGCAATAGAGTGGTTTGTTTAACAAAAATAGGGTCATATTCTTATATATACTGCTTTTTCACCTACCACATCACAAGTATTATCTTTCTTCAAAAATTCACTTCCCAGAACATAATTTCAAATGGTTGTGTCACATTCCACTCTATGGACATGCCACTCTTCTGAATTTAATGTACATTCTCTTTTCATTAATATAAACTTCACTGCTATGAGCATCCTTACAATTAAAGCTCTGTAAATACTTACAACTACTTTGTATTAAGATAAATTTCTAGATGTGAAATTACATGGTCAAAGGGCAGGCATATTTCTTTTCTTTTCTTTTCTTTTTATTTTATTATGTTATGTTAATCACCATACATTACACCATTAGTTTTTGATGTAGTGTTCCATAATTCATTGTTTGTGCATAACACCCAGTGCTCCGTTCAGTATGTGCCCTCTTTAATACCCATCACCAGGGTAACCCATCCCCCCACCCCCCTCCCCTCTAGAACCCTCAGTTTGTTTTTGAGTCCATCGTCTCTCATGATTCGTCTCCCCCTCCGATT
>NW_028065910.1:0-388 GCF_054177405.1 Leptonychotes weddellii
CTGAGCCGAAGGCAGTCGCTTAACCAACTGAGCCACCCAGGCGCCCTTCACATATCTTTCTTTGGAGTTGTTGGAAATAACAAATGTGCACAGTGGGTTAGCAGATAAGGATATTTTACAGAAGGCTGCTATTTAAGATATTTATATTTTAAGATTTAGGAGTAGGCTAATTGTTAAATATTTTTATCTTCACATCTAGGAGTGGTGTGATGGAAGAATAGCTATTTTTTTCTTGGGTGATTAGAAATTTAGATAGTTGAGGCATGCTCCTACTGGGGAAGAGTCAAATTTATCTCTCTGTAATGTTGTACAACAAATTACTTAGGTGTAGTTTGTAAGCTGTCATCCCAGGGTAAAACATTAGTAATCATGAATTCTGTATTGAGCA
>NW_028065911.1:0-388 GCF_054177405.1 Leptonychotes weddellii
CTGAGCCGAAGGCAGTCGCTTAACCAACTGAGCCACCCAGGCGCCCTTCACATATCTTTCTTTGGAGTTGTTGGAAATAACAAATGTGCACAGTGGGTTAGCAGATAAGGATATTTTACAGAAGACTGCTATTTAAGATATTTATATTTTAAGATTTAGGAGTAGGCTAATTGTTAAATATTTTTATCCTCACATCTAGGAGTGGTGTGATGGAAGAATAGCTATTTTTTTCTTGGGTGATTAGAAATTTAGATAGTTGAGGCATGCTCCTACTGGGGAAGAGTCAAATTTATCTCTCTGTAATGTTGTACAACAAATTACTTAGGTGTAGTTTGTAAGCTGTCATCCCAGGGTAAAACATTAGTAATCATGAATTCTGTATTGAGCA
>NW_028065912.1:0-388 GCF_054177405.1 Leptonychotes weddellii
GCCTGGGTGGCTCAGTTGGTTAAGCGACTGCCTTCGGCTCAGGTCATGATCCTGGAGTCCCTGGATCGAGTCCCGCATCGGGCTCCCTGCTCGGCAGGGAGCCTGCTTCTGCCTCTGACCCTCCCCCCTCTCATGTGCTCTCTCTCTCTCTCTCATTCTCTCTGTCTCAAATAAATAAATAAAATCTTTAAAAAAAAAAAAAAAGAAAGAAAACTCTCAAACTGCCCTAATGGAGAGAGGGTTTTGGTCAGTTCTAACAAGTCTGAAAATAAAGAAATCCACATAGAGATCAGAGAGATTTGAGAGATGAAGCCTTGTTTAGGACCCCCAGAGTTCCATATCTGAAAAAGCCAGTTAAAACATTGTGTTGACTTTATTTCTGTAGTCA
>NW_028065913.1:0-388 GCF_054177405.1 Leptonychotes weddellii
AGATGAAAACCAAAAATCAAACAAGATTTAAATGGCACTCTCGATAAGCCAAGACTTTCTCTGCACGTGTCCGCAGCCAAGGGGAAAGAGTAAACATGAAATTAAAAAAATGAAAATTAAAAACCCTCCTGAATTCAAATCAATAAAATATAAACTTGCACTCCTCCACACGTTATTGCCCCACAGCTAACAGACGAGTGAGTACACCGAAGCCGCCTGCTGGGCTCTCCTCATCCCACCGCCACCACCTCAAACTAAGCTTTTTTGCAGTGACAAGATTTCTGAGAACCCTACTTCTCCTTGTTCTGTTAGTGTCAGAGAAAAACAGAAGCGCGAGGACAGATGTATGCACTTATTTACTTGAAGACAGACTTCCTAAGGCCCTTCC